>NW_024522539.1:15878542-16082368 GCF_017590135.1 Pyrgilauda ruficollis
CCCCATACCCCCCCCCCCCCCCAATGTCTTAAACTGACACAAATAGCATGAGCCATCTTCATTTTCTGCAGCTGGGAATCATCTTATCCCAGAGAACAATTTCAAATGAGACACACTCCTGCTAACTGCTGCCCATGCTTTATTGTACAATGCTTATTTTGTTTGCTTTAAATCCTGGTTGTTTGGCTGCAGGTCAGTGTGCTCCCAAAATGCTTAGTCCAGTAGTCCCCAGCCCCACTGACACCCTGTAAATATCTGTATGTCTTCTGAGCTCATATCTTGGAAGAACTTTGAGGATTCTCCTGAGTAGCTGGTGTTACTACTGTCTGTAACACAAAACCTGTTCAGTATTCTCCTTGCAGTGTTCAAGGTGGGAAATGATCTGGGAAGCAATGAGATCTTTATGGTTTATCATGCAGGAGTTGGCTGTCATGGTTCCTTTAAGCACAATCATTTTTCCTGAATGTGGACTCTTATTTTTTCTGTTTTCCATTTGGAGAGTCAGTTGTATTGCAATGCAGATACGTGTTCCTTCTGTTACGCAAATATGCTACTTCCTGTAAAATAACAACCCCCAAAACTAGTAATTTTCAGAAGAAGAAAACTATTTCATCTAGTAAAATCTTCACGCTAATACTGGGCAAAAAACACTGAGGTATAACAGGAGACAGCATTGCTGTCCCTACCCTGTTCTGTCTGCTCTTCATGCTTCTGTGCAGGCCTCTGCCTCCAGACACGGGTGTCTTGTCAGTAAGAGTTCCCTGCTGGTAGCTTTCAGCAGTTGGTCCTTTGTTTTTTTAACCCAAGATGAATCAAATCTGGATGCCTTTTTCTGCAGGACTCTGTGTGATATGTTTGATATATTAGGTTGTTATTTAATCCAACTATATATCAAACATATTCCTACAGTGTCCTGCCCTGTCTCCGGGGGTTTTAACATAGTAGAAGGCAATGTGAAGGAGTACAGTCACTCACAAGCAGGTTTAGAAGACTTCCTGTAGACTCCTAATCTAATCTGGTATAAAATACATACATGGAGTGCTCCTGTATCAGTAGAGTTGCTCTTGGAGGGACTTCTAAGTTGTGTAGGGCTCTTTGTGACAGTGAGCAGCAGCTGTGCCAAGAACTGACTTTCACTGAAATGGTTATTGTGCTTTCCATGGCTCAGTGCAGTAACTTACTCATATTAGTTTGCTCATTATAAAGTAGATTAGAGGTGCTTGAAAATAAAATGGTTTGTCTTTCGCAATTTTTGCTACTGTTTTGCAATGAGACTGGTGGCTCATTTGTTTTCCTATTAACCCTGACTTTATTTATGCTACCCCTAATAATGGGATGCTGTAGAAAAATGGTTAAAATACCCTACAAAACCATATCTTTTTGTTTTGCTTTCAGTGGCATAATCAACATTTTAAGGATAATATATTCTAAAGACTTTGTCTTGAGTCTAATGTTTGTCTGTTCTGGTGACTTAATTTTCCAATCCATTTATAGCTGTCCATGGTTAATAACAGCATATTAGTTCAGGCGTGAGGAAAATGAGATGCTGATCTTCATGGTGGCTGCTTGAGGAAGGAGAAGCTAATCACTTTTGTCATAGATCTGGTTTTCTAAAGAAACCTGCTCTAAAATCTCACAATGTGATATTTTCTGCCATCATTGCTCTCAACTTCATTCATGAAGACTGTGAACTGACACATTGTGAAAGTACTGTTTACAAGTGTGAACTTAAGACAGTCCAGGAGACACACTCTTTTAACAATGGGAATGGTGGAATATTTACTTTTCTTGTAGGGCATTTTGCTGTGCCCAGTCTTGTGCTGCTTCCTGTCCTTATTGCTAAGGAATGCTCTTGGTAGAGCTTTGGCAGTAACACACTGACAGTGCTGGCTGAGCACTGCGCCTCCCCCACTGAGTATCCAGCCCTTAGATGTGTGTCACACCTGAGAATGGTGGAGGGAAAACCACAGAGAAGGACTGGGAAAGAAGGATTTGTTAGAAAATATGAAAAGCCTACAGGCATTCAACAGTTTGAGTGCTATGTAAGGCTGCTCCAAAAATAAATTCTTCACGGAAGGGATCAACTGTCAAGAGGTTTTGTCCCAGAAGTAAAAGAAGTTGTGAGATGTCAGAAAATGCAAGACTTGGAAGTTTGAGAAACTTGACCTATGGCTTGGTCTCCCAAGCCCTGGATTTCAGTATAATTGGAAAGAAAGTGACTTGGTAAACAGGGGAGAAAAAAATCTGAGATACTAAGGTTTAGCTGTCTGTTTTCCTGTTGAGCTTCACCTGCTGCTCCAGAGTGGAAGTTAATCCAGCCATTATACAATGGCACTCTGATAATGCAGGCTTTGATTTCTTGGCATTCTCTTTAAAAAGCACTAATTTTTGCTAGGGAATTGTGTGCAATACTTAGTCTACTCACTACCCTGAACTGACTTACAACTGCTTTTGTTCAGCATCTTTTTGGTGGCTGTTTTTTCACAAATTGAATTCCATTAGGGCACATACACAGCTGTCCAGTAGATCACACTATGGCCATGAGCACTTTATTAAACGTCAACAAAGACTGACACCTCCTTTGTAATAAATAAGCAGATATTGAAGTTCTCACTCATTTAAGTTTGAATTCCTGACACTGCTGACATATAAAGAGTAATGCGCATAATATATTTTATGTTGGAAATGAGAATTTTAGAACTTGATAGCAAGAAGTCTTGGACAAAAGTAAAAGTGCAATAACAGTCTGCTAAATTGACTGTCAGTCAGTGGTATTTTTGTTGATATTCCTGTTTGTCTTTAGTCAAATCAAAGTCAAATATGCATCTGTTTTAATAAGGACAATAATTCTGATAGATACTCTACTGGATTCCATTTAATCACTCTGGCAATGTCATGACTGAAATAACAGTTTCGTAAATAAGGCTTGAGGCCTGTAGAGGGCCAGTGTGATTGTACTTTGGTATAATAATGGTCATGATGTGGCATTGCAAGCACTGCCAAAATTTTATGTGGAACATGACTTGCTCACTTTCCAAAGCAATTTCTTTTATTACAAAGACATATACTTTAGTTGATGGGAATAGTCCAATAGCAAGGCAAGACAAATATTCTTTCATGGATTAGGTGGCTTTTCCTAAAAAAAAAGAAAAACATTAAAGTGCCAAACACCTTTATCTACACGTCAGTTTTGATTTTCAGATGGTTCAGTTTTTCTGGTGTCTGTGGATACTGTTGTTTCATCTCCTGGACTTTTAGCTATGTGACAGTTATGTGAAGTGCTGTAGGACTGAGTGCTGCTTGATGGGTTGTTTTGTAATTACTTATCATTATCCTTTATTATTTTATAATTGACTATTTCATCAAACTGCAGTAACAGGAGAACTAAACCTGACTTAAGTTTAGATGGATGTGCTTAGACTTGCAAATGAAGTGCCCAATTTTTTAACTCCCAGCCCACCTGGCTGGTGTTTCTAAGGTTAGTTATGTGACACAAGAATGTTGTGGTTGTAGTTAGAATAAACCTGTATTTCACCAGCCTTTTCTCTCACAAAATAGGATGTCCTGATACTGTAGCCACTAGCCCTACTTGTCATACAGCCTTGGATTCCAGTGGGCTTTTTTTGTGGGTTCACCAAAAAAAAATACATTCTGTTGGATTATTTTACATAAAAAAACTATCAGAATACAAGGCCCAGGCCTGGTTCTTTTGAAATAATAATAACTGTTCATCTCTATCTAATTTTGTTAACTGTTCAAAGGCTAGTAAGCATGCTTAGATGGACAAATGTTTTCAATATTTGTTTAAATTATTTGAAGGTCAGGAAAGTTTTTATAGAACAATAAATTTACATTTTAAATAGTAAGAAACCTCATTAGGAGGTGTTGCACATGCTTGTTGAAAGACATACTTGGATGACTGAAGTGTTCCAGACAGACCTTTGGAGCTTCCTACCTCCAAGATCACAGAGCTGGACTGCTGCACAAAGCTGCTTTCTGTGCAATGACAGCTCTTACTGAAAGCTGTCAAATCTATGCTCTTACTTGGTACCTACTTTACATTCCTTATTGCAGGTGAATGAGACAACACATATTCATCATTGTTCTTTTTCAATGCCTTAAGTCTTTAAGTATTCAGAAAATGCTTTCCCTAGTTTAGCAGTCTTGGAAGCCACTATTATGGCACTACAGAGATAATCTTGATAGCAAATACAAGAAGTTCTTTTCAGACCTGCACTTTTCTGAATGTAGTTTAGAGTAGCTCTAGTGGAGGTAATGCACTATAAAGCTGATGGCTTTAAGTATCTTGTGTGATGCTCTGTTTCAGTGTGAGCAGGCACAAGGGCAAGCAAATACTTTATGTTGACTCCCAGCTTTAGTCCACACAAAACTCCTTTGCAGAAAATGATGTTATAGGTCTTACTGACTTTACTGATGTGTTCCAGAATCTTCTTGTCTTTGTATATGTCCTCAGTCTTGAAAGTATAATTGCTTTCAGGTGAATGTGTAACATTGTTTTTTCTTGGTTATAGCAAGCAGATGAGACTCTGGATTTCGAAGAACAGATCCTGGAAGCAGCTAAATCCATTGCAGCTGCTACTAGTGCCCTTGTGAAGTCAGCTTCAGCAGCCCAGAGGGAACTGGTGGCTCAGGGAAAGGTGGGTAAACAGGACATGTAACAACAGTAGTGGGGGAAAGCATCAAAATTTCATCTAGTTTCCTAAAGGTTCTGTTCAAAACAGTAGGAAAGGAGCTTGGGAATAACTAATGAAAATGTAAATTGCTAACTGCTCATTACAATACATGGCCCAGACCTGTTTAAAAAATACCACAGTTACATTTATTCAAACCTCACAAGTGTAATCAAGTGCTTGACTCTTCAAATTACTCAGTTGTTGGGAGTTTTGCTGTGAGGGTTTTTCACTTCATGAAGATCTGTGATTCAAGCTGGTAATGTACAGACCCACACAACAGTTTGAGGATCCAAACCCAAATGTCACCATGTACAATACTGCTCTGGACCAGAACAGCAAAAGGCCTCAGTAATTGTGCCCTCAGTGCCTTGTGATTCAATGGGGACACAAGCCTGCATGTGAATTCAGGACATTTAAGTGGCCATGCCTGTAGTTACTGTTAGAATCAATGCAAGGAGTGTTTACAACACGGGGCATCCTTTTGCTGTGATCAGAACTGAGATTCTGTAAATCATTTCACATCCATCACTATTTTCCACAGTCAGTATACTCTGAAAGATAAAATCTAAACATCAACCAGGTGTGTTGCCTGTGAGAACAATTTATTATAGGACCATTGTTGTTGTATAGCTATGGTTTCCATTTTCACCTGATTATAACTCAGAGCAGGCTCTGTCATCCCACAATCAGGCTACGATGTCTGCTTCAGCCTGGGTTCTGGAAAGCTTGTGCTTTTGTTTCTAACAGGACCAACAAGCACTTCATCCGTGGTCTGCTTAAAAATACCTATTCAGTGGATGATGAGGCAAGAAAAACTTGAAACCTAAATACTTTAGGGACCTAGTGGGGTTTTTTTGTGTAACTGATTTTTTAATTTTTTTTTTAGTTACATAAGTGTCACGATATTTATGAGAGGACATATCTTCTGTTTATGTTGATGCTGCACTTAGTGATTTGATTTAATTCCCTGGAATTTTCATTATGCTTAAATGCCTGTTTCCATTTCTTTTAAACCACAAGTTTTTGGACCATGTTTACATTTCACATCTTCCAGCTTCTCTCCAAAAACCAGCCAGATGCATGCAGCTGGGGGTGTGGGTCTGGCAACCAACTCTAGAGTTTAATTGCTTTCAACTAATATGGGAAGAAAACTGTCTCCAAATTGTTGCTGGTACTGCTGATGCCATGAACACTTCAGTGGAAAAGCCATGCAGAAAAGTGGGCTGCTCTCCTAAAGTGCCATTATTAGGCATGAAGGCACTTAAGGGGCTTTCCTGTGACACTTTCTGATCTGTGCCTTCCCACAGTGCTCAAATCAGAAGACATGAAAGAATAATGTTAATTCAAATGTATTATGGAGAGAGAAGTAAGTTATTTTAAAGCCTGGGACTTAAGGAACTGCTGCTTCAGCTGTGGCTTCAACCACCAGTAGTCTGCTAATTACTGGTTGTTCTGGTAATTACTTCTGTGTGTTCCAAGAATGGGTCAGCTGAAGCAGTATAGTTAGTTGGACACTTCCTGAGCAGGCAGATGTGTGCTGGAAGCACAGTTACTGTGACAACTGACTTCCAGTTGGATTTTCTGCTCTTGAATGTGCTGAGCAGAGTCATAGGTACAGGTGTTTCCTTTTTTTCATGGATTACTGCTTGTCTGAGAGAGAGTAATTGTATTTTCTGTTTTCTTGTAAGTCATCTCTGAACTGTTTTTTCAGGTTGGAGCAATCCCTGCAAATGCAGCTGATGATGGACAGTGGTCTCAGGGACTTATTTCTGCTGTGAGTAACTACTTCTCTTGAGAAAACTGGCACGTTCTCTGAAGAAATAATGTCCTGTGGGAACACACAGTGACTTTTTTTTTCTGCCTTCTAGGCCCGAATGGTGGCAGCTGCAACCAGCAATCTCTGTGAAGCAGCAAATGCCTCAGTTCAGGGCCATGCCAGTGAGGAGAAACTCATCTCATCTGCCAAACAAGTTGCAGCTTCTACAGCACAGTTGCTTGTGGCTTGCAAAGTGAAGGCTGATCATGACTCTGAAGCCATGAGGAGGCTACAGGTACTTGTGTTTTAATTACTGAGAGCCCATGGCAGTGCTATGTAAACAGAGCTTCAGCACTCCAAGATTATGCATGTGTTCAACAAGTATTTCTCTAAGTGCTAGCCTGGGCTGTGGTCAGACTTCCTTTGTTTCTAGGAGTCAAGACACAGCAGGTGCAGATAGAGCATTTCTAAAATGGAGAATCATTGTTAGACAAAAATAAGAGGAGAATCTAACGCAACATCTCAACTGAAGTCTGAGTGAGCTTCTTTAGATAAAACTGGTTCCCTTTTATGTTACACATCCATTTCATGTGGAGCTTCTCTCAGCTGCTGCTGAATTAACACTGTATTTTGATGGGTAAAATCTAAAGTCTCTAAAAGTTTTGTTTGAGGATGGTAATTTTTAAAATGACTACAGCCTTCTCTGACATCATGCCCTGCAGGCTCAGCCTGGAACATACATACAACTATTTCAGCTGCCTTTTTTATACCACCTTTGGTGAACAGTGAAAATTCCCCTTTTTCTTGTACTTGCACAGCTGCTGCTAATGGACACTCAGTGCAACAGTTCATGTATGGCTAGGCAGAATCAAATTCAGCAGAAATACACATGACTCAGTATCTGTCTGAGCATGAGGAACTGATGTCATCATTTTTTTTGAAAGTAGAAAAACGGTTACAATATTTAGGAGAAAAAAAATATGTGAAAAATCTGTTTGTTTCTACAGAAAACAGTGGAATGTCATAGGGCAGTTATAGGGCTGAGATGGTTTTAGTGCTTTATAATGAATCCTTGTTCCTTTGAACCTTCAAAGTCAAAGACTGACTTTGCCAAAGGGTGTGGGGAAGGTGGCAGTAACTGGAATAGTGCAATTTGTTCTGTAATAGCTATGTGCTAAGATGGGTCCAAAGGAATTTTAAATGCAGAACAAACAACAGAAACAGGAAAAATTCAACTACTAGAGACTTTCTCAGTTCTGACAGGAAATTTGGGGTTCTCTGTCATTGTGGGCAAATATTATTAAATACACATCAAATGTGAGAAATTGGAAGGGAATGTGAAAAGGAAACAAGCCCAAGCATGGACTGAAATTGAACTCTGCCATTTTACCAAGCTTCATTTCAGTCCCAGAATGAATAATGAAAGGAAGAGCAGTTTGCACTTGGAAATCATGTCCTTTATCATAGCAAAAACAGTGAGTTGATGTCTACTAAATATTTTTACTGGTGGACATGCCAAAACTACTGAGACTTTTCAGCTGGCTTTGCCCCCAGCAGAAATGTTTTACATAGCTTTAATCAATAGACTGGATTCAGGACTTAGAGTGTCTTGGTTTTTTCCTTCATACCCCAATGTGAACTGCATTTCCCATGAATGTAAATTTGGAAAGCACTGTTACAGAATCTTCCAAAACTTAATGAAGCAATTGGAAATGTTTCCATTCTTTCTGGATGAGCTCCAGACTGAGCAGAGCAAATTTTAAATAATTTATCCTTGGATCATTTTGGTGAGGAAGATTTGAAAGTGAGATGCAGCTGGAAATATGGGATAGGGCCAGGGAAAAGCAGGGGGACAGGCTCAGAGCTGGTCCTGCCTAGGAAGGAGGGAAGGTTGGAAGCTGTGCCTTCCCTTCCCTGTGCCAGTGTGTCTCTAGCATGTGGGAGCAGGCTGTTTTGGGCTGCTGGCAGTATCCAGTTCAGACAACAAAAGATGTATTACACATGTTTGACTGTTTCTCTCTAGAAATCTGAGAATTTTTAGGAAAAAAAAGTTTAAATGTGAGATAACCATGGCTGTGGAAGTTGCTAACTTGCCCTGATTGAAGTCCATTAATTCAAAAACGTAATTGTTTTACAAGATCTTTATACAGTAGTTTTTAGTTTCTGTTCTTCTTTCTCAAAAAAAAAAAAAGTCTGATCAGCATAATATAACTCGTAATTTCATCCACTGCTTTATTTCAAACTGCAGGGAAAAAAAATCTCATTTGTGACTTCTCCAACTTTCAACTTCTTAAACAAAGGAATTTTGTTCTCTCTGTACCACTGATTTTCAAAGATTAATTTGCTTTTCACTGGGGAAAAAACCCCCATACCTTTCCTGTACAGTCAAGCAAAGATGTTTGTTTGATGTTCAGACAAATCCATATTAGTTGTGTATTCCTTATTACTAAATTTCTTCTTTTTCTCAAAGGCTGCAGGAAATGCTGTCAAGCGTGCATCAGACAATCTCGTCAGGGCAGCCCAAAAAGCAGCATTTGGAAAAGCAGAGGATGATGATGTTGTGGTCAAAACAAAGTTTGTGGGTGGCATCGCTCAGGTTGGTACAATCACTCCTGACATAAAGCAGGGAAAAGCCATCACAGAAATGAGAGGTGTTACAATGTCCACCTGCTGCATTGCAGGCTGGACAAATCTATTGAGAAATCTATAATCAATTACTTGATGCCTCATTATCATGGAACCCCTGACATAAGGGCACAGTGATGTCCTGCATGGTAGCTGCACTTCTCCAGTGAGCATTGCTGTAATAGCAGTTACCATTGTCCAATTGCTTTTAGTTTTGTTCTGATTAAATGAATGGATCTTTTCAGGATTCTCTTATGTACTTCAAATGTTCCCAAATCTTAATGAAACAGTGATTTTGCATATATTTAAGCAAAGAAATAGAGAATGAGAGATAAAAACCAATGATGTTTTGTTACTGTGACCATAGTAATTATTGGGAAATTATAACAATATTTAAAAGTAGATTTTAAGGCTCTGAGGTACCAACTTCTAGATTCCTTTTAATGCATGAGGTACATCATATACTGTACTTGCTACTTAAAAGATACTGGACTTGATTATTTCTGCATGTCTCTACTGCTGTCATTTTTTCTTTGGCACTCTGAGATGCAGGAAAATACTGTGCATACCTGCAGTAAGGAATGTTCAATTTTACTGTTACTCAGACATTCTGAGATACAGAATGTTAAGATATGGTGCTTATTCTACATGTTCTAAACCCCCACCCTGCTGAATGTTGGGAGAATGAAGAGCTGTAAAATTCATCATGGGTGCATGGTAAAACTATAGTGGTAGATTCTTTTTTTTCTTTTTTTTTCAAGTGGAAATGAAATACTTTTCTTGATGGCTAGTCCTGGCATCTGGAAATATTTGAGCAATTCCTGATGAAGTCATTGAAATTAGGTGCTTCTCTGGAGAATGCTCACGTGGGCCAGCTGTGACTGTGGTGTCATAGAGAAAGAAATACTATTTTTCAGACAGTATTCCTTGCTGCTTCTGTTTTCTAGATTATTGCAGCCCAAGAAGAAATGCTGAAGAAGGAGAGAGAGCTGGAAGAGGCAAGGAAAAAACTGGCTCAGATCCGCCAACAGCAATACAAATTTCTACCCACAGAGCTGAGAGAAGATGAGGGTTAACTTTAACCTGCTGAGATTTTTCTTCCTTTTTATTCTTTTGTTTTCTTTTTTTTTTCCTTTTTTCTTTTAAAGAAATAAGCTAAAGGGGGACAGCACATTGAGAACTGCTCTGACAGCATACTGATATGCCAAGCACTTAGCTAAATAAACTGCCTGTCATAGCTTTGGATGAGCAGAGGGCAATAAACACTTGTTCTTTCCCACCTGCTCAGCTGAGGTGCATGATGATCAAATAATGGTACAGTGTTAGGTTCATCATTCCTGTTCCTCCCTTGATTTATATCTCAGGAGAGAATGTTTCACTTTTTACTAAAGATACTAAGTCAGTATTATTGTCACTTTCCTGATGCTTGAGGTATTTATCGTTCCTTGACTTGTTCTAAAATATTGATAATATTAGGAAAAGAGTCAAGAAATCTTTCATATGATAAATATCACATGAGCTGGTGGTTGTCCCCCAAGTACCCTTGTAAAAAGAAGACCAAGATGGAGAAGGATGTATAGCTGAGTGGAGAAACACGCACGAGTGTGGGTTTGAAGAAGAAGCCTGTCCTCTTTCAGTGTTATATAGCTGGTTCACCCCAAAACTGGAGGAATTGTCTCTGCAGCTGTTTGCACTACTAGTATTATTCCTTACCTGATACCAACAAGCTTCTGCTTGTACAGTATTTAGGTTTACATAATGTGGCAATAGCCATTCTTTAAAGAGCTCAAAAAACAAAGAAATGGAAACCTTGTCACTGCCTCAATAATAGCAGGTTCATGAAAGAAAATGCTGTTTCAATTATATACCTCTAATGTGTGACTACTTTTACAGTATTATACACACATACACATGCTCTAACATTGGACTGAATAGTTTGCATTTTGTTTTTTTATTGAAATTATCTGGTTCGTACTGTGGTATTTCTGTTAGAATGTATCTCAGTTAAAAAAGGGAAATGCCCAGTACAACAAAAGACTATCACAACTCTTGTTATTATTTTAATAATTACATTTATAATTATTATGTTTTGAAACCTGTGGGAATTGTAGGAGAAAAGAATAAGTGATTTACAAGTAGATTTACAGTTTTTCCTGTAATATATTTTTTAAAAATTTGGACTCTAGAGAGTTTGTTTTCATAGTTGCTATTGATGAAAAAGTATTCACCAAGGAATTACAGAGAAGGAATAGCAGCAGTCTATCAGCAATCTTTGTGCAGAAAGGTACAGTATGCTCTCAGTATCTCTGTTGTGACCTAAACAATAGCAACTTGGGTAGAGTAACATATTTTACTATGTCAAAAAGAGAACACAAATCACAGCAACTTTAAGTAGTTTGAATAACTACAGAAACACCATCTCTCCTAACAGTAGTTTCCAACATGTCTCCAACTCCACTCAAGCCCTCCTAACAATAATGACAAGTCTGTTTAGGTCAAAGGATGTTGCCCCTCCAGTCCTTCTGAAGGCTGTGCTGTCCTTGCATCCAGCCAGGTACGTTCAGCTGAGCCTGACTTGTGTTCTGTGCATACCCACCTAGTTGTCCTTGCTGCAGAAAACACCTGTCTTGTAGACTCCCCAGTAACCCCCTAATGGTAGATTCATCAGTTTAGATAGTGCTAACTCCTCATTTAAGTTACCTGCATGAGACAGAATTATCAGGAATTTTGTTACACTAGTACTAAATATATAGCAAAAATCTGCTAAAGAATTAATAAATATTGAAGTGTAAAAAGGTTTTTATTGTCTCTTCTCTGATACTGACATATTTCAGATTCAGTAGAGTCGCTGGAAAATCTACAATCATGAGAAAAATATGGTGTATCTCAAATGGAATCACTGGCATTGACAGATGTGCTGTGATGTGTAGGCTTGTGTGCAAATGCAAACCCTGTACTATCAGAGATGTGCTATTGGGAGTTCTTTCATTTGCTACTTCAACACAGTTCGGGTTTGTGTTCAACTCGCTGTGAACAGTGTCACAGTCTGGAATCCTCCACCAAGAAAAAGGCTTCCTGTAAGTCTTTGGGCAGAAGGCTAAACTGGTGTTTATTGTTGTAAGACCTAAATAAAGACTGCTCAAGTGACGGGGATTTTCTGCTCCTTTTGGTAGGTTCAACTCCTTTACAGCTTATGCCTTTCCTTTTCTTACCTGGACAGCTTCACTTTCTGATCTCTTTCAGAAAGATCTGCAAGACAGATTTGCTACTACTTCCCTTTCAACCTACCTTTAACTGTTATTTGATCTCATTAAAGCATGAAGAAAGATGATGCTCTCTTTAACACCATGCCACTATTTTATTGTAGGGATAATACTGATGTAATATACTTGGGTCAGGATGGTATTTGCCAGTTTGATATAAACCAAAAAATCCTTGTCAAATGCAGCTATGTATGGAAATTATATAGCTAGAAAACTTTATCCGTATGTAGAAGGTAAGAGCATGTTCAAACTGTGCTCCAGAGAAAAGTGTTTGGGAAGTCCATTTTAGCACAGCTGTTTTGAGACTTCTCTATTTCTGATTTAGTGCCCCCTCTTACATGACAGAAAGTATTTTTTCCTTAGCTGGGTGCTCGATAGAGGAACCACAGTCAGGTGAATAGCTGAGCTGGACAACTGAAGTATTTTTTTACTCAGAATTTTAGGTCTTCATTTGTGAACCATTAATATAAGGACATCCAAAGTCTTTCAACTTATTCCTTGCTGTTATAATTTGCAGTTTTGCTGAAGTTCACATGTGAACATCTGTGGAGTTTGGAACTAGTCCATCCATTTCTTTGGCATGGGAACTTGCAGCAGGAAGTGACAAGTTGGAGTAAGGGGTAGATGCTAATTAATAAGAAGGACAGATGTTTACTTTGTTCTGTTAACTTGTGAAATGATGAATGAGCTCTGTTGTATCTCATCCTTCTTCATGTGAAATTCACTCTGAGAATTGTATGCAAATTAAAAACAAAATGCCTCAAAGTTCTTTGTGTACAAATACTGTAATGTCATTTCCCCAACTGTTCAAAAAATTGAATATTTCATCGTTTGTCTAAACTTTTATACTCAGAAGCCTCAAAAGTTAGAAAAGTTCTGAAACAAAAACTGAATTCAGACTTTTTTTCTTATGTCCCTTTCCCTTTGATTTTCTGCATGTTCATTACTTAATTGCTAATGAAGGGAGGAGTACAATCTAGAAACCTCCTCAACCTATATATGTTGAGATCATGAGTGCATTTCTGTTTTTCATCAGTCTTATCAAACTGATAAGATGTTCAGCCCAGGAGGATGGCATTTACCATCCCTACATATTCTGTAACCTCTTGGGTTTTGGGTTTTTTTCCCCTTTAGGAGTGGGCTTGGTTTAGGGGCAGGTAGCTTACACTGTAAGTTTTCTCCTTATGTAATTGCATCATGGTTAACAAAGAGCATTATCTGCCCATAATTGTCATGATTTCTGAAACCTGCTTTTCCATATTCATGTTACTTACATTAAACACATTGTGGCTGGTCATGTTAATGGAAGAACACATTTCTGTTTGGCACAGTTTGTGATGCCAAATGCAAAAACTGTTTAGTCACATGAGTCACCACTCTGGTAGAAATTGCTCTCATTTACCAAGCTATAAGTGCCATTTTGTCACTTTTTAAAAAACATTTTAAAAAATAAAAAACAGTACAAACCCCTGTTTTTTCTCAAACTAGCACTTTGTTGCAGTGGAAGAACCTTCTGTTCAAGATAGTTTTGAAATTTTATGCTGAAGTTTCTAGGGGTTTCAGCTCTCACTTTAATGTCTTCCTTTCCTTTTAAAGTTTTAACCCCAAGAGTGGCACCATGAAGTTTGTGGTTATGCTGCCACACCATTTTGTGTAGTATTCATCTGGCCATAAAAATAAATAGGTAATATGTTTTAGTTTGGTCTTCACCAACAATAAGCCAATAAGCCCCTTGAAAGATTTTTTTTCTTTTTTTTTTCTCTTTCCCCTTTCAGGTATTTGTGACTTGTGCACACTGGTGGTCATGCAAAGGAATATTTTTCTCCCTAAGCAAAATAAGGCTGAAGTTGCCTGCAAGAGGTTAAAATTCCAAGGTGACAGAGAAGAATGTTCCATTTCTAGTTCTGCTGCACAGAGAAAACTAGGAGTGCTTACTTTATGATATATCACTGTCTTTGTATCAGGTATCCTTTGGGACTGTTCAATACCCTTAAAGTACATGTTAACCACGCAAATATATGGAAAAATCAAACACCAGTTATTCAAGGATGTTCAATACTTGCTGTTGTTCAGGTTTTTTTGGGGGGAAGTCATGTTTTGCTTTCATATTTTAATGATTTACATTTCTAAATGTAAAAAATTTGTAAAATTTGACATTTTTCCATGTCAAATACAACTCTGTGTACATAGGTACTCCAGTTTTCCGTAGGAAAACTGTGCCAGAACTCTTGCCACTGCTCAGCTGCGCTATACAAGTACTTTGATGTTGTTACCAGAAGGGGCTGTTTCTGGCATAATTACACTCACGTCAAAGTGGGATCTTTTGGGCATCCTGTGTGCTCATCAAGTGGCTCACCAGATGTGTGTGTTCCATCTCTGATGATGTGATAGCTTTTTCCACTCATTCTTCATGACAGAAACGACTGGAGAAGCTCCTTTATCAGTGATGGCTGGCTGAATAATGAATTGGGGACTGTAGAGGCCCTAGGCCTGTTTTAGGCTAAAATATTTTCAAATATCTGTGAAAATAGATGCTTTAAGCTACTAAAAAAAAAAAAAAGAAATTTAGCAAGTTTGCTGCCTGTTTGTCTTTTTGGTGTAGCACAATTTTAATTTGTGTTCAGAACATTCTAGGCACTACTTTAGAGGCTCTAGGAAAATTAATCCTTTTTGCTTGCACAGTGTTGCCTAACCACAATGTTTGACACGCCTGGATCCCTTTTGACCTTACCTTTCTTTACAAGTTTGTTTGCCTTTGTCCTTCTCTTATGAAAGTTAGATTCTTTCCTCCTGGAACATCTTTTATCAATACATACACTTCAGTTTTTCACCTGTGCAAGTCAGTTGTGTTTAGTGTGGCAGGGAAAATACTACTATGTGGGGTTTAGCCACATACTGCCTAATTTGGATGGTGTAAAGTTTATCTGACAAACATGATTTTATTTCCATCCTGGTTATTTTCTTGATTTTTAAAATGGATAACAAGGGCTGCTGACTTTGTACCATTCTAAAATGTCCGCTGTGAGGGTTTATCCAGGTGAAGGAGGTTTCTTTTGGCATGGTTATATGTAACAAGTTTTGCTATGGAGTTAAACATCTCTTTATTAAAAAATTACATGGAGCATTAAGTTTAGAAGGCCAGAACTTATGATGATGAAAACTTGCTCATAGTACTGAATCAAGTATTAATTTAACAGTCAGAGGCATTTTCAAGTTGTGAAAAAGAGGCTGCATTAAGACAGTGAGAAAATGTCACTGGCTATTTTCTAAATACGTTTGTTGCTCTTAAAGTGCTGAATTTAATAAAACTAATTGGAATCTTTAATGCCACACAGATCAATATTCAGCACTGCCTAGGCTGTTAGTATAACCCTTTTGTATAGAATAACTGCCTGTACTATGCTCCATCTTCTCTGAACATGGTTCAAAATCAGGTCTTTGTGGCTGTTTGTATTTTGTGAGTGGCAACTGACCAAGTAAAAAGGTTAGCAGGGAGGCTTCTTGCAGCATTATAGTTGATGGTATTTGCATTCAAATTGCACTGCATATTCTAAGTTATTGATTAAAATTAATTTGGATATAAGTCACCAAACTGTTGACCTGATTAAGTGTTGGAAAGAATGGTCAGATTCTGGGGCAGTGGGTACGTTATAAATGTGTTTGCACTGTATTGTACCCTTTCCAGTTCACCCATAATACATTATGTGTATTAAGGATGTACTGCCAGACAGTAGTTCATCAGCCTTGGTTACAAACCAGAAAAAGTATTCAAGTCCCAGTTCACCAAACGCTGCAGCATATATTTACATTATTTTTTTTTTTAAATCTTTCATATTCTGTCTGCAATACAGTTGCCTCAATTTGGAATTAAGCCATGCTTAAGAGATTTCTAAATGACAGTGTTTCAGACCTCAGAGAGACAATGCTTGGCCTGGGGGCTTTACTGCTATGCTGCTAGAACCACCTTCTCCATCATACCCATTCCAAGATCACCACAGCAGATTTCAAGCATTAATAAAAATAATCTAGTCTTAGAAACCCATTTCTTACTTGTCCTTTGTAGAGCACTACAAATGAGCAACTCCTATTTTAAAGATGGCAAAATTATGTTTCAGGAAGGGAGATCATTTGTTCAAATCCATAGAGCAGGTTGCCCTGAATGCAATAACTAGTCCAGTTTGTGTGATCTACACAGAACTAGATGGACCAGTGGGGGCCATGTTCAGCAAAGAGTTAATACTTATATTCCCATCTAGTTCATATATACATTATTTTGTGCATTAATGTTTCTGCACTCTGTCAGTTCCAGAGAAATCAAATGCATTCTTTATTGGTAACTGTATAGCAGAGGGACTTACACAGTGATTGTGATTAGAGCCAAGAATAACCATCTCTCACTGCCAAGGTTTTAGACAAACATCCTGTCTTCCAAAGTTGAATTTAAGCTGCAAGAATCTTTGCTCAGTTCCTTGGCTTTGCCTTATGTTGTAACCACTTCTGTTAAGGCACCAGCCTCAGTTCCCTTCCATTTAGGACTTAATGCACTCTTTTTCTCTGGATTTTTCTACAAGAGAAGTGACAGCTTTAATAATTTGGACAAAAGCTTTGCAGCTTATTTAAATCAGCCTCCTGCTTTCCCAAAGCTTCCTGGAAAATATGATGACAATCCTGAGGCACTGAAGCCTTTAGTGTGACACTTTTAGCCACAGAACCTGTTTTGAAATTTAGTCAGAGATGCCTTTAATCAGCTGCAGTGATTCTGGTCTGTCTGAATTACTTACTCTTTGCCTTCAGCTACATAAGCATGAGTATTTTCTCTCTTCTAAATATTCATCTTTTGTTTGCATTTTTTAATGATAAATGAGTTGAAATGACACTATATTTCTAAAAGGCTAGCACAGTTTCTCAAGGTCCAGTCTGATGATTATGTTTTAAGACATAATTTTTTTTAAGACTGAACTTTTGCTTTATGAAGTCAGTAGTGATTTTAGCTAAATGTTTGTGTGTGAGTGTAACTTTAAGAATGTTTCTTTTTGTCTTAGAAAAATGAAAGTGAGTGAGAACTTTAATGGCATGTTGCTGATCTCATATATATTGCTGATCTTTTCTGATCTGGGACTTGTGTTACTGAGATTTCACATGTGAAAACTGTGGGGAAAAAAAATAAGAGTTCAACAAGATGACCTCAGAAAAAGAGCTTCATCGGTCATTCCACTGTGTTTGGCTTGCATTCCAGTTGCTATACTCTATCATTTAGTGGTGATAATAAGGCTATTTAGGGTAATTCTCAAACTAAACCACTGCTGTGACATGCCTATGATGCTTCCAGATGCTGTAGCTCAGCAATTCAGGCCACAGAGAAAATTTTCTGGTTAGTTTCTTGACTGCTCAGGAGCCATCTCAGATCTCGTCCAAATCACAGGAGTGGCTCTTTACTACATGACCAGATCCCTCCTATTTTGGTTTGTTCAAGATCTTCTTATTTGAAAATAGGCTAGATGCAGACATTTATCTTCATAGGATGTCCTACTTCTCCCCTGGAACTGGAAAAACTGAATATGCTGAGTATTTTGTAGACTAAATGTTCTGTAAAATAAAACAGGCTGCCATTGAACCCATCTCAGAAGAGGTCAGGCCTATTCAGATCTTCTTCCCTATCTTAAGGATAAGACCCATTAAAAGAGAACCTTCCATTTGGTCATTTTTCAAAAGTATTTGCTTACAACAGAGTTCAAACTGCTTGATCCCTGTGTAGATTCATAATGAGTAGATTCACAATGTCAGTTGATGAAGACAGCAGGTACTCCCCTTCATTGTGTTGTTTCACACCCTTCCTCCCCCCTGCCAAACATGCTGTGTGGTTCCTGGTATCCTGGCTGCCTCTGAGTGGAGGGAGAGCTGCTGGATACAGAACAGAAAGTTGCCTGTAGTTTCCTTCTGGGGCTGTAAGGGCAGGCACAGGTTAGGGAGTGGCTTTGTGATTTGCAGAGGTCTCTCTCTGGTGGTTCCACATTATTGCACTGGAACTGAGAAGCCAGCACAGCTTTGGATATGTGGGAATGCGTCCTAGAAATGGGGCTGGCCAAACACTGCAACACAGGCAAGTCTAAATCCTGTGCTGGAGACAAAAAAATAATCCCTGTGACCAAAGATAGGGGGTCAGAACATGAGGTAACAGCTTTCCATCCTTTAATAGACAAAATGAAAGACATTGCAGCATCTTTACTGTATTGCAAAAGGGAAACAGGATAAGGACTGGGGGAACTTCACTTGGATTTTCCTAGCAGGTAAATGTTGTGTAACTTTCAAGTTCATAGAATGGTTTAGCAAAACTGCAAAAATACATTAATTGAGACAGCAAGAAGACCATTTGAGGCTTGTTTCAGATATTTGCTTCCAGAAGGATTATACCATCTCTACTTGCCCCTGCCAGTAAAAATGGCAGTGTCAAAAGGGTAAGTTAAACTTGCAGTGACACCACTTATGGGGAATTACGGAATTATATTTAAAATCAGGTGAACTCAAATGTTGTTTTAGTCCCTTCTGATCTTGCAGAAAAGTAAATAGTGGATTTTGAGACATCTGTGCATTTCTGAGAGTCCAAGCCACCTTAGAGTTCAAACAAAAATATATGCAGTAACTGGGGCATGTTAAAAGCCATGACTTCATTTCTTAGAACTTTAACAGCTGTATAGCTCAAAGACAAATAATTCATCCCTGGCTGTTCCCTGTAATAACACAGACATCCAGAAAATGCCTGGCATTTTTTTGTTCACTACTTGGGATCAAATTCATCTGATTTTGTTTCCTTCTGGACTAAGAACAGACTATTCTTTATGCTGCAGCCCTAAGGAGAAATTTTGCATCTCGCTGCAGCTTTGTTTCTACACATTAGAAAATTGTCCCTGGAAAATTGTCTTGTGTTAGCAGTACTTGTCCAGTCTCATGTCCAGCCCCTTCCATCAGCAGTGAGTTCCTGTTGCTTTGTTTAGATTTTCAAAGAAAAATGCATCTCTTTGCTCAAAAACCACTTGGCAGCTCTTCAGCCTAACTGCTTCCCCAGAGCCCCACGAGCTCTGTAAAGAGCTGCTCCTGCAGGACTCATTGTAGGGACCAGTTTTGAATGCTCTGACACCTTTTTTTTCCCCTGCAGAAACTTCCATGGTCAGAAATCTTGAACTGCTAAGCACAGCATTTCAAAGGGCAGAAATTCTGAAATCAAAAGGAAATGAGAGTCTGTTCTGAGAGCCAAAGGAAGAAGTGTTTTGTTTAAGCATAAGAGACTGAGCCAGATATGGCTCCACTGCATACAAACAGCAAGAAGGTGAGTGCAGATTTGGAAGACAGGGTGCTATTTAAATTCACAGTAGTGTTGGCATAAGAGGAATTGATATGTATTGGTCCTAAATTAGATTAGGCAGGAAGAAAATTCTGGACTAGTCTTTAAGAGGTCAAATTGCTTTGACATCAAGAATGGGAAACAGGCTTTAACAGTCACAGTAAGGGTTTGGCCTCAGGGCCTTTGTGTCTCTGCCCTTTACAGAGTGTTTACTTTGTGATGGGAACCCAGTGTTAGGGTTCCAGGGTAATCATCCTGAGTGACTGAATCTAAACATCTGCCCAGATTACTTGCAGTACCTGCAGTCAAGCCAATGCATGTGCAAGTGTGTTAGTGCATCCAGTCTATTTCTCTGCTATTGCAAGTACTACTGTAGAAAACTTTTTCTGGTGATTTCACCCAATCTACCAGTTTTAATATACTTTTTAATGCTTTTCTGGAGATCCCTGTAGACTGCTCTTAAAGGTTTTTCTTGTCAAGAATCCTGGGTGTTTATAACCTGCCCTTCAGTATCAGGTTTATGTTGACATCCTTACACTTCTCTCACAGCCTGGCCACCTCTTCAGAGCTTTGTTCTTCATTCATGGTTTTCACTGCCCCAAATCAAATATAATCTTGAAGTTGAGACTGAGTAGAAAAGAGAAATTTGAGTGACAGAGTCACTGCTGCTAATTTGCTTTGATGCTTTTGCAGCCCACTGCTTCTTGCAGGGGCCACTTTCCAGCAGAGCCTGAACTGCTGTTGAAAGCTGTGTTTCCTGCTACACACAGCTCTCAACCAAAGCAGAAATCAAAATAAGAGCAAACCCAGTGCAGACTCTGGCAAAGATCACCCTCTCTTCATATATAAAAGGGAAGCATTTAGCCTGACCTCATAAAAGACAGAACTTGAAGGACCATTCTACACTTTGAAATTCTATCCTCAATGGCATGGGAACAAAATGCTGACTTGGGAATTTCAGCAGCTCATTTCGTTCTGCTCAGCCCGCTCTACTTCCTGAGCATGAAGCAGCTATTGCATCATCCCAGGAAAATGAAGGTTATTGGGTCACTGCCTGTCCTTATAATCTGCTCAGCAAGGAATTTCACAAGGGTATAGACTAGTGCCCAGAAAAACATTTAATAAGATCTAGAAAATTATGGCTGCTACAAGCAGAGGCCTCTTAAAAGTTTGCAGGAGGCCTACCGTTTGGATGAGTTAGAAGCACACCCTGCTCTATAAATATCACTTAAAACCAGCTGCTTCCAGGAGCCAAGGAGAGAAATAGCTAAGGGAGAGAGTCCACATGAGTTAGCTAGAAGCTTAGTACCTTTCTTAACATGCAGGCCTGTGTCAAATGGGGGAAAGTCACTACCAAGATCCTACTTTCATCCAGAATGTGTCAGGTAAACTCCACCCTGGAGTGCAGGTATGGCTGAAACTTGATGTAAAACAGTACCATGTCTTCCCTTGCAAGTGTTGTATATTCTCTGTATGTGAATTTTCAATTCCTTTCATTTGAGAGACAGAACAGTATCTGGATTTGTGTACCAAACCAAAAAGGACAATTCCATGGCTTTGTTCTTCAATTGGATTGCACCTTTTCACTAGGGAATAAATCCTAGGATTTAAGGAAACCACTCACCTAGTGGACAAATGCCACAACAGACAAGATTAAACCTATTAATAGCAGAAGAGTGCTGTCACTGTAGAAACTCATGTGTCTTGCAGTCTCAGACTCTCTCTCCACTTCCTCTGGTGATGATTTGACTGTGAGCTTGGAGCTTTCCCCTAGCTCTTCTTCAGCCAGCCTGCTGGTGCTGACAGTTCCTGTATGCCTGTGTGAATGACCCATTTCTGCTGTCTTTGCACTTGATCGCTGGGAGGGTTGGACTGTAAAGCATTTCCTACTCACATTTGTCCGCTCACTCTCTTTTTGCCCACCAAAGAGAGGTGAGTTAATGAGAAAGTGATTGTTTCAGGAAGTGATTTTTGGTGAAGTTTCACTTTTTCATCTTCCATTTGTTCCTTGCTTGTGGACTGAACGTAAGAGAAAAGCTTTGTGAAATTTAACAGGTGTTTCTGGCATACAGCTGCTTGGAACCTCTTAATTTGGCTTTGCTTGAGAGGAGCAGAGGGACTGAAGAGAAGAAGGAAGGAAGGAAGTAGGAAAACTTCATCATCCTGCAATGGACTCTCTGGAGGATCTTTCTTTCAGCAGCGACTCACAGCTGACCTCATCCCACCAAACAAAATTAGCTTTGTTGATGTTGCTCCAGACGTGTCTCCTCTCAAAGCTGCTTTGAGCTGCAAGCACCTCTGGCATGAAGGTGGTCTGGGAGCTGCAGAGTCTTCAAGGCAGGGTTTGAGCTACAGCAGAGCATGAGATCAAGCCACACCCTAGCAGGGGTGGCAGAGATGAGCAATGCTCCTGCTTTGCTCACTCCCAGCCACTGATGCTGTTTGCACTGCCCAGCTGCAGGGATGTGCAGTGGAAAACAGGAGGAGTGTTATTTCTAGGAAGAGTTGCTGATTTCTCCCATTTGTGTCAGCTGGTTCTGTGCCTGAAAAAGCTCTGCTTGTGCTCCACCACCTCATCCCAAACCACGACTACAGTTCAACCTCTTCAGCAAGCAATGCTGAACTGCATCAGAGTTTTTCTTCAGGTGAAGTGTGAAACTGCAAATATACTAGTGAGCACAATTCCACACAGCATTCTTGCACTATAGAGATAGATGAAATTTTTACCAACAGACAGAATAGTCAAAGCTTGAAAATATTAGAGAAATAATTTCTAGTTAGTAAGTCCATTTTTATAATGGGTAACGTGAGAACAAAAGGCACAGGGGAACAGAGGTTTTGGAAAATGGAGCTTAATACTAAATTATGTATTTCATATTGTTTTAAAAAAACCCAACATAAGCAGTGCCTTTGATTAGATGAAATCTAAAACATCTGCAAGAACTCCTAAATAAACCATGGAAAGTAGGAAGAATTCAACAAATGTTGGGAAACAAAGGAACAAGGAGCTGGGTGGAATTTGTGTGTCTGCTTTAACATGCTAAGCTCTCCCCCATACTGTTGTCACTATTGCTACACAGAAATTGTACTTTCACTCTTTGACTGTGTAAAACTTCCATTAACATTGAGGATTTACAGCCCTCAAGCCTGAGAGCTGAATTTCTTCTACCACTCAGCTATATGGCTCTTGGCAATTTTCCTCTCTTCTTTCAGTGAATATAGGTAATGGAATTAATTTTTATTCTTCTCTTTAGAGAGAGGTAATCAATGTTTAACTTGGGCAAAGAGTTAATTTGGCATAACCTCTAAACTATTTTAAGTCAAAAGGATAACACAACAGTTTCAAAAATGGGATAACCTTCAGTGTTAATTCTGCCTCTTTTTAGGTTATCTTTTAACCTATTTTGCTTCCTCTTTATTTGTATCTCCAAAGACATTTGGGTGAGGTAGACCAAGCAGTGAAAATCACCTTCTTTAAACATACCTTGGAATAGCCCACAGTTCAGATCCAGCACAACACTTACCCCAAGTTACCAGCAGCACAGCCAGGTCCTATTCCTGCCCCCTTCTCGTGGAAAGAGTTCTACCCACACCTCTAAAATCCACAGAAGCACAAGTGGAACTAGTGCTCATCAGGCATGGGGGACATAGGAAAACAAGTTATTTCACATACCTGTGGAGAAGTCTTCCTATAACCTGGGAAAAGGTTTGTATGGTCGGGGGTCTTTAAAAATTAGAGATTGGTGAAGCATCCTTCTTCAGGTATCTTAACATACAGGATTTGGAGGGATAACCACTTGGTATAACAACTTTTGATATAAAACACTGAACTTCATTGCAGGAATGGTCAATAAGCTATTTTCTCTTCATTTAGTTCTCAAATTGTTGCAGACAGCTCTATTTGAACTGTTTTAAAAATAAAATTCAATCAGAAGAGTATTGCACACAGGCATGAGACCTAGGAAGTACAGTGATAGAAAGCTTCTTCCCTTTTTTCCTCCTCAAACTAAACTGTTAACAGTTTTTCTCATTCTTACTATATCTGGCTCAGAATCAACTTCTCTGGACAGGAAAAGGAAACAAAATGGGCAAAATATCTCAGTATTAGCATTAACGAGAAGGGAGTGACTTCCTCAGAAGTATTTTTTTTTTCATATTACTACTTCTGGTGTCTAATGTCTCATTTAGGAGTAGTTTGAGCACCTCTCTGCTATATTTCTTTGAGAAATCAAATGCTATAAATGGAAGAAGCTAACACCAAGTCTATGTATGCCTTCTTGTCAGGATAATTCTTCTTTGAGGTACAAGTCATTGTTGTGATAAGGCAGAAAAAGATCCATTGTGTATACAAAAGTGCAATTATTAACCACTTCCTCTATTGTCAGCATGATCAGGACTGCAGTTCCACACAATACACCTCCTCTGTCCTTATTTAACTTAGCTGCTGTGCCCACAGTGAAGCAGTAACCACACCAAAATGCCTTCAGTGTTAACTTGGATGCCAGCAATTGTCCCCAGGGAGCTCTGAAACTCTTCCCAAAGCAGGGAAGTGTAGTTTGGCTCCTTAATATTTGCTAACAGACAAAGCCTCTGGCAAGGGCTCAGTTGCACTGGTGTGGAAGGACCCTCCTCTAGCCATCACCCTGGCACTCTCCAAGGCACTACCTTATGTTAAAAATAAAAAAAAAAAAAAGGAGGGGGGGTTTGTGTATGACTATTTGTAGGGTTTTTTCAGTAAAAATGCAACAATGCAAATATACTCTGTTGTAGTCCACTTCTTGTGTGTGGTGATGAAAACTTGCTGCTGCTCAGACTCATGCATCTGCAAAGGCATTTTGGAATGCTGAAGCAGGACCATATTTGGCCACTTCTCTTCATAGTCCCTGTCTGGTTGCAGAGAATGCTTTTGTATCCTGTTAACATTCCCTGACTGCTGTTAAACATGCATTAGAAAGCTCTACTGTCCATTTTCAGACTTGTCAAACAGCCTTAAAGAGATGCTGACCATTTTGAAAAAGAAACAGAAAATCAGACTTTCAAAACAACTGAAGTCAGTCTCCATGCACTGGGTAATTTCACCACATCCCTTAGGAAATTAGGGTGTATGCTAGAAAACAGACCATCATATTATAGTGCTTGATAAAACAAGGGGACAATTTAGATTTTAACCACAGCAGTCTTGAAGCTTTTCATGCTGAAAAGGCTGTGATGGAGGCAGGACAGAGAAGAGTAAGCAGCAAGTGTACATAAAACTTTTCATCTGCCTGCCCCTAAAATCTCGGGAAAAACAAAGGTGGAGACTAATAAATCTCCACAGACTCTTTGTGCTTAATAGACCAAGTAATTTCCCTCAGTGATTTCATGAGATATCTTTTTTATAAGTCACGTTCACCTTCAGAAATAAATGTCGATTTGCCAGTAGTCATATCAGCCATACCAGCTATTCGTTACATATTGTTGCTGTAGTTCTCCAGGGTCCCAGCTGGCTTTTTCTAACTGTTTTCCTGAAAGAATGGGAGAGGCTTTGACTAAGTTATGTCTCAATTCAATTGCTTCAGGGTGCAGCAAGTGACTGCCTGTGACTACTCTCCCATTAGGATTCAAACCCTTCTCAGTCCTGTGGAACTGCACACCTCAGTCCAGCCTGGTGTCTCCTCAGTGCCATACCCCAGCTAGAAGCCAATCCCATCTGTGTAAGAAGAAGGACAAAGAAATCTTTTGGTGATTTTAACATGAGCTAAACATGATGAAACATCTTTAGCACACTTGAAACATGGTCTAGCACGCTTTACTCCTTTCGGGTGGGTTCTGTGCTGTCATCTGAATCACAAGGAAGGAGTGTTCTCATCTGCACTGCTAATCTTATGCAAAATTAGTTCCTTTGGCTCAGTTAAAGCTACAGGGTGGCACTGGTAGCTTCAGTGTTACACCTGGGTAGTTTTGGTCTTCATTAGAACCAAAAAGTTGAAAAGGCTAATGACTGTCTGCCTTTCTACCCTAGAGCAGGTCTGAAAGCCACCTGTTTCTATGCATAAATGGTGTAGTCTGGCGCTAGGGTGCTAGATTCTGCACACTTAAATACCTCACTGGGTCTATAAAGCAGTGTTTAAAATTCTGGGGTTTATCATTTGGTTGGTTTGGTTTCTTTTAAATTAAACAAAAACGACACAGAGTGATCTCCTCAGGCATAGGGAAAGGCTGGCTGTAGAAACAAGAACTGTTATTTAACAAAGGAAAGAAGGTGCATGTTCTCCTGTCAGCTCAAAGCAACATTCAGTTCTGTGGCCATCTGCGAGTTTTAACCTGACACACCAATGAAACAGACATTGCTAAGACTGCCTTATTATTCAGATGGATACACGGGTAGATCTGCAAGCAGGTTATGCTTCCTTACATAGACATGCCCACAGAACTGGGAATTTCCAGTAACACGGTGCAGGAGTGCAGAAGTCTTCCATATGCAACTCTCAGTTCCCAGGCTGAAGACAGAGCTGAGAGTTGTCTGGTCTGGCCCTGCACTACCCAGTGTGATACAGACACTCCAGGATGTGGTCTGCAGCTCCAAGCAGCTCTGCCAAGACACTGACATGCCTACAGGCCTTGAAGGAAAATAGAAGCAGAGTCTGTCACATATAAGAATTGGCTGTTCATTTGCCTTTGCAAGAAACAAAAGGATGCTGCCACTGAGGGAGATGTTGCATCCTGGCCTAGAGATGTCATAGGGTAGCAGCTCTGAAAGTACAGTGATAAACTTGAATGAGTCTTGATAATATCATCCTGAGAAAATTCCCAGTCCTTGACTTGAAGCATGGGAAAAGCTTATGGTCCTAGGATTTTTTAGTCTTTCCATATTTTGTTACTTGAACATCTAATATATATTTTTTTAAAGAAGCTGGGTGTTTCTGGCTCAATTCCAAGCTAAATCATTGCATTCTTAATTCTTGCCACATTTCCTTCCCTCAGCATCAGTGGTGTGAGACCAAAACAACATTTGGCTCTTCATGGAGCTCTTCAAGTGTCAGTATGTCAGAAATACCACATCCAGCACAGCAAGTCTACTGTGCAGAGTGTGTTACAATCAAAAGCAGTGAAAAATAATCAGCTATTATTTTACATCAATAAATATCCTACAGCTTTAACCAAGATTCTCATCCCAAGTGGTTTCAGAGCCTACCATGGCAGGGAGAGGAGCTACATTCTTTTTAGGTTTCCCAAGGAGACTTGCTTTTCCCTGTTAACATCACAGTACCGTAAACAAATGGATCAAAGCTGTAAAGCCTCACATAGAATTCCCTTCATTCCTTCCCTTTATGTGTTCACATGGATGCATTCACTGTCAGCAGGGACTCCCCTTGTTTTCTTTTAGACTCTGCTGCAGTGATAAAGGCAAACCTCCAGTGCCTCACTGGAGATGGTGTCTCACCCAAGAGATGACAGCAGTCATTCCAATACCTCATCCTCCCACAGACTTCCTGTATGACCTCACTCGTGTCTTTTAGCCTCTACCTCATCTGTAAAGTCGCATAATTGCACGTAAACCTCACAGAGATATTTGGCAAGATGAAATGCTGAGAAGTGAGAGGTGCTTTGATCTTACACTGCTCTAGTTCCTGGAGAGCTTTGCAGGGATGTGAATATGCATCTAACTTGGAGTGACATGAACCAATTTTCCTGGAGAAGAGGAACTTCCATGGACCGTGCTGGACAGTTGACCCGCCTTCTTGTTTAATATTTGTCTGTATTTTCTGAAGGAGTTCAAAGCAATCTCTAATTTGTACTCATGTTTTTATCACCATAGGTAATTGCAGGTAAACAGGATTAAAGAGGACATCCCAACCCAGTTCCCTCCTACTTAGGCAACTCTCCTGGAAGCATTTCTGTAGCATACCAGATGTCTACCAGGTCAGTGTGAGGGAACAGACTGCTGTGCAGTATTATTCAGGAGTGTTCCTAATTCTGTTTGCCAAGATTTAAAAACTTAACCTCAAGGACAGTAACAAGCTGAGGCCTGCTGCTTACCAGACAATGCCGTTAAGCATATCGTTGTAGAGAGAAGATACAATGCTGGTAGGATGGTGATAATGCTAAGTTATCTGAACTAATCCCTTGTCAAATTCCCTAGATCCTTTAGGCAGTGTGTGTGCAGTTAAAATGTCAATTGGTATGGGAATGAGTTGGATAAGTTACAGTAGTTGTTGCTGTAAGAGAGATAGGCTTATCATACACAGCTCAGTAACACACTTTGTCTGGCACTCACTGGTGTCAAGCACTTCAGTCTGCTGCTGGAAATGTTACAGCTAGGGCTCCTCTGCCCTGCCAGCACCAGGCAATGTACAGAGCCTGGCACCAACGTGCAAGAAACTATGACATCCCTGCTTTTTAATTTTTGGTTTATATATTCTGGACCACAAAGGTAAGAATTCAAAGCAAGGAAAATTCCCTGCCTTTGCAAGTTCCCTTGGGTTTAGGAACAAATAAGTTAGTAACATCTAGCTTTGAATGTAAATATCCACATGGTTTTCTTTTCCCTGTTTTCTCACACCAATACCAGTCATTTGATGAAACACAGAAGTGTAAATGTGCCAAAATGAAATAACAGCCATCTTGGGTAGGATTTTTCATGAGACTTTCAAGCAGTGTAAACCCAAATGGCTTCATTAGAATTACCTTAACACAGGCTGTGATAGTTTATGCAACCCTGGAGAGCTGACTCACTGAATCAATCCTTTAGTATTGATTCCAGTTCTTGAAAGACAACAGGAAAACGTAAACCAGATTTTAGAAAACATAAAGATCAAATATGCTCAAGCTCCCATTTCATTCATTGCTGTGGTTCAGAGAAGTGCAGGGCCACTGGCCAAATTTGGTAACTGCTGCTTCTTTGACAGTCAGAAGAAGCAATTTCAAAATCAGAGAAAATATGTCCATGCAAACTTGTGCTACAGCATGACATTCAAGGTTTGGGCCCTCCTGCATTGTCTAAATACTTAAGTCACCCTCACTTAGCACAGCTAATGCCTTCAGAAATTCATTGAAAGCTACAGTTTCCTTCCAAGCACCTGTTTTGCTCTGATGCTTTAATAACAGTTATGCTTATCACCATCTTCTTCCAGTTTCCATGCTCCTTCTCAGATGCCAGGTTGGGATTCTTTCTTTGTTGTTAGCAACAACTTTGACATTGCAAGGTTACAATTTAATGGTGCAGTCAACAGCAGTGCATTTGGTTCAGATGTGGGAGACATTTCAAATTCCTGATTAATTCCAACAGTCCAGTGCAGGGACTTAAGTCTGAATTTCCAATGTCAGAGGTCAGCGGGCAGTCCTGGGTAAGTGGGAATGTCTGATGTCAGGAAAAGGCATGTAAATATAAACTATGAGCTCAACAACGCAATGATATCTTGCAAAAAATGTCAAAAAAACTGCAAAACCATCTTCCTTGCTCACATCTGTAAGCCAGACGGAGCGTGGGGCTACTTAATTATCCAATATACACCACCAACCATCTCTTACTGTACAAGTTCCTATAACATTTGGATTCTATCCTGCATGGCAATCCAATATACTTAAATTCTACTGTTGACAGGTGAGCTGCAAAGGCAGCTTTACACTAGCTCCATTCTCTAACTCATTCCAGTGGCCAGAAAGAAACACTCCAAAATTTACATCATCCTGCTGTCTGCCAGATCGTGCTTACTGTTGCCACTTGCCTCTTGAACAGCCAAACCTCAGTCTTAAGTTAACAGGTGGTAGCCACCAAATGAAAAAATGGGGAGCTGGGAAGGAGGCATTTGAAAAAATAGCTACTTGGATTGCACAGAAATTCTCTGCCTGACCTTGGAAATGTGTCAGTGAAGGTTTTGTCAATGCCTGTGCTGTGTTTGAGAAGCTTGGAAAGTTCGGTTTAAAACACAGCCTCTGTTTATCTGCATCTGAAGCAGAGTGGTGATAGAAGGAAAGAAAAGTGTTTGGCAAATGGAACAAAACCCCCTTAATTCTGAATGGCTATGTACAGCAGGACTAATCTATTCTTGAATGCGTATCTTTAGCCAAAAGGTAATTTAATCAGTTATTTTTTCTCTTTTTTTTAAGTATTGTGAGGAACTATTGCAATAACAAGCAGGGCTTTGTGGCATTCAGGCATATCCCAAATATCCTGGTGTGTGAAGTTTCCCTAAGTGCCTGTCATTAGGGTGCTCAGTAGTAATGCTGACATGATTAAGCCATTGCATTTGCAGTGTCCTGAGCTTACAGGGAGGGTAAGGAGCTTCTATGATCCTTCTTAACCCACTTCTGTGGATTCTGTTGCAGCATTCAGGCAGTTTTGAGATCTGGGATTTCACTGATCTTTTCTAAATAATCAGACAAGACCTGGGTGTCAGAATTTATCCCCCTGTCCTTGGCACTGATGGAGCAAAGCATGTGCTATGATGGATTAGAAATGTCTACATGCATGTGCTGTCTCTTTGAAGGATGCAGAGCATCTCTAGTCACAGGTAATAGGTCATTTTTCAGTTGATTCCTTCATGACAGCCTGCCTGTGATGAAAAAAATCTTATGGGGGGATATTTAAACACAGATTTATTTTTTTTAAATGAAAATTAACTGAGGTTATGATTCCAAAAGTCCACAAACACCGTGTGTAATTAAACTTTGGCAAAGGCAGATTATACAACTTTGGCAAAGAGAAGCTTGCATCTATAAAAGGCAAGATTTGCCCTTTGTTTATTCCCTGCTAAATCAGTGAGGTATGTCATGGTATTTTAGCATCAACTTAGCATATTTTACTTTCCCTTCCAGTTTATAGGCCAGTAGAAAATAGAGATTGACCAAGCTGACTAATGACTTAGAGACTGCTCACAAAAAACACTGGAAAGCAAACAGTTTCTCAGCTCTACAGACAATGGGCAGCTTAATGTGCATTTATGGTGGGGCATTACAAGCTTCAGGTACCACAAGAAACCTAAACATAATTTAAAACTCTGCTAGCCAGCAATGAATCTGAAATGGCATTTAAACACAGAGAGAGGTCAGGCTGCATGTATGTAACAAACTTTACCAGTACAGTCACACTATTATTAACATCTAAAAGTACTGAGGGTATCTCTGCAAATGGTTATCAGAAGAATGATACAGCACTGACCACATCACCCATTTGCACTGCCAGTGGGACATAACATCCATCTTCATTAGCATTTTAATTTAGATTCAGGACTGCAGTTTTGATGTGAATCTCTTTGTTAATCTTACTTCCTGTGTCTTTGCTTGCATTGCTGGGTGGCTTTGAGTCACACACACTAGGTACCTCTCAGGTGAGACCAGAAGATGTGGTCAGACCCCAAAGCAGCATTTAGTCCAGACAAGACTGGAGTGAGTCTGAAAAAAACCTCAAGTATGTAGGGCCAACTTAGGTCCTTAGAACCAAATTATTTGCTCCAAAACTGTTACTTTTCCACCACTGTACTCACTAATGCAGATACTATTGTACTGGACTGTCATTACACACATATACACACATACATGTATCTTTCAGTATAAAAATAGCTTCCTTTGATCATGCTTTTAGATGTACTGGGTTGGATATTTAGCTAGCACAAGTCACTACCATTTAACTGAAAACTGCCAATATCAGCTAGTCACATTTCCTAAAAATTACAGTATCTTTATAGTCAGCTAAGTTAGCCAGCTCCTCCCCCGTGTTCTTTACAATATGAGTTGCAGCAAGCCCAGGGACAGATAGCTGGAGCTGTTCTAAGTAGTGGGATTCACAAAACCAAGGCTGAGGAAACCTAAATTCAAATAATGTACTTGGCAGAGAAATATGTGTTGTGATTGCTTCCTTGAACTCCAGTTTGACATGACCAGCAGACTGTGTAGATGTTCACCTCTCTGTGTGGACTGAAGTGGGTAGTTCACTATAATGCTTCTCCAGTCTCTCTTAGAAACACCCATTAAGTGAATTAATTGCATACAAAAACGAATGCCAGAATTAAACCCTGTCACAGGAATACCAGATAAACATTGAGAAGGAGTAAAAGTATTTCCATATTAAGGGATACGTTAAAAATCAAGCTCACAAAATGGGATGTTAGAAATAAATGAGTTAGTATTTGTCATTAGTAGCAATGAACAAGAGAACTTTCACTGTCCTTTAAAAGGTAAGTTAACATTGGATAAGGAAATGTGGGAGGGCGTGAGACTCAATTTATAAATGGGGTTAATGACGAAAGATCACAGTCTTGCTTTCCCTGAAGTTTTCCATAACAGCAGGTTCTGAGGGTAGTTAATTTCAGACATAATCTAAATTTCTCTGTGAGTTACAGTTTTTCCATTCTGACTGGTATAGAGAAATACCTTCTAAAAGTATTTTTTGAAAGCTACAGAGTATTATTGGTATCAAAAATTTCGGACAGGAAGAGAAAGAAAGTGCCTTAATGAAAACTGCTGTCACAGTATTTTGCTAGCTTTGACTTGTTCTGTCATTGTCTAAGATGAGATTTCAAATAATCCCAATATGAGATGGCCAACATGATGTGGTGTTCACTCACACTTCCTTATTCAGCATAGAAAGCAGCCAGAAGTTCAACCTAGTGAGAAATCCCAAGTATGGCTATGAAATTGTATCTGCCAGGGCTGACTGCAGCTGTGAGCTCCCTCTGATGCTTTTGCCTCTCTCCAGAAGCTGTCTGCCAAGACCTCACACTCTCACTGGTATCCTAAAGGAGAAGGAGGGCTGTGCAACTCTTGGCTCTCTCCTAGAGACTGAATTCCATCAGAGGAATCTCTCCCGTATGTGCGCGTTTGCCATTCCTTCACTTTGATGATCGTGTGCACTGCCATTTGTGGTAGCTCTTTCACTTGTGTTAAAATAAACACTGAATTTTGTATGCAGCCAGCAGCAGCTTTAATATAGGCAGGCAGCCTTTTAGTATTCACAGAGGGGAGAACACACAGGTGCAGTGAACCACAGCTGTTTGTAAACACTTTTTTTACCACAGCGATGATTTTGAAGCGTGAGTGATCTCCAGAAATGCTTCAGCTTCTGCACAGGCCTGTGTCCATTATAAAAACGTGCATCTTCAGGATCCTGGAGAAGTGTGAAGTCATGGACATCCTGGGCCTAATTCTCAAGTCCCAAGCGTACTGGCATGAAATGGCCTGTGAGATGAAAAGCAGGACTTTCACATTGTTATTAAGGCATTTTAATAGGAACTACTTCTCATCAGAGGTGGAATAAAATTAAAAACAAGGGCAAATGCTGCCTCAAGCAAACATCCTGAAAGACTTGGGTTTCTTTTTCTACCTTAGGAAAGAATGAGCTTATTTCAAATGTAGACAATGGAGAGTCAGCTTCTGATTCAAGAGCTGGACTCTCCAAGACAAGTTCCAGTCCAACTACCACTTGCGTTAAGTGGAATTTTGGATAAAAGTCTAAAGATCAGTCCATAGACTAGTGATTATTGAAGTGCAAGGAATTTGCTTTTGGGAAAACATGCATCCTGTTCTCTTGCAGGTTTCCTTTCCTGCCCAAGCAGGACTTGCACCCCATTTCTATATATCATTCCTTTTCTACAAAATCCAATACAATTTATAAAACCTTTTGCTTTTTTTTCAGCAAGCTTTTGCTGAACTTCTATATCCTTTCTCAGAATGGTACTTTTATTCCATTGCTAGCAACAACCACGGCTGTTACACTTTCTAAGAGATGCTCAGAATGCCTCTCAGGTGCAGCATCCAGTCCCCTCTGCTTGCTTTCTATTGCTACAGCTTTATTCTCCATGCCTCTTAACTGGTCTCTCTAGTTGTGCTGGCTGTATCTCACACCATCCCCTCTTTTGTCTGCTCCTTTATCAGACTCCATGACAGACCTGAAGTGTTTATCTTCAGCCCTAACCTGAAATGCTTCTGATTGTTCAGAACAGATCAACCAGAACTGGTGTTAGCATTGCAGTGGTCCTAGAGGCCCCACAGAGATCAGCTGTTTCCCACAGAGGTCAGCTCTTCAGGACAGAGAATGTTTCAGTCTGACTGTAAGGCCCTTGGAGCCATACATCATGGGCCATAATGCACAATGCAAACATGTATCTGCACAAACCAATGCAAGAGCTTAAAAGCTGTTTGAATACCCCTAGTAAATCTGTTTGATTTAACCAGAATTAGCAGCTAAAACTGAAGATGGGGAAAAGAATACTCAGAACACCAGGACTTGCTAAAAGTCAGAAGATAAGCAGAAAGTTGTATTTAGAGTTGAATCTCAGTGCACATGTTTCCAGGCCACTATCTTATCTATTAGCTTAAGTATAATCAAAGGTGTGTCATTCTCAACCATGTGTTTTTATTTTCTGTTAACTAGTTAAGTCCCTTTTATTGACCAACTGTTCCCTCAGTCAGGACAGCTGCACAGTTTGGATGAAAGCCAGCCACAAGGGTATCCCAACTAGAACTGTGGTAATTAAATCCAAATAATTAAGACATTCACGAGTGGCATGTGAAATCTCTGGAAACTGGCAATAAATTTTTTTGTGCAGGCTCATGTCACAGTGGGCTGGACGTGAGAGCTGCTGTGTGTTTCCATGTGTGTGGAGAGCTCACTTCTGTGGCCTTCTTATGGAGCAACCGATCAGTATGCAAATGTCAGCTTCCTAATTAAGCCCTATTTTCATGAGTTATTAAACAAGTAACCCACTCCCCCCAAAATAAACGTCAAAAATACTTTGAAATGGTTATACCAATTTCAACAAATTTTTGAGACAAAAAAAAAAATGCTCTCATGTTAACTTGTATACAAATCTTTCAGCAGACACAATTTAAATGCCAAGTTATTACACCATACTAAAGTATTTATACTGGAAATTGTGCATGACCCTTTTAAAGAGCTTCAGATGCATGCCACACTCCATCCACGGTGCATGGATACACTTCAAACTGCAGAAATGTTTAATTCTTCAATTTAGCTTATGAAACTTCTGTAGATTCAGTGTGCTGGACTTTAGCCCAGTCTTTAATACTCAGTCTGAAGCCTTACAGGGAGAATTCTGGAAAATGTTTTGGCATGGACAGACTTTTTTCTTACCTGCCCATATTAGACCAGAGAAACACTGGCAAAAAGTATGACTCAGTCACTCTGAGTATAAGGATGTTTGACACAAACAACCCAGTTGTGCTGTAAAAAGGAAAGGGGTAAAGCAATCCCTCAATTCTCTACTGTCCAGGTATAAATCATAGAAGTTCTTGTCAGTAAACTGAGAGGCTGACTTCGTGAATTACAGAGTAACAAGACTCACTTAAAGTCTCTGTTCTAAGGCATAACAGCATCCTCCACATCAATGAGGATTAGGTGGTAGATGAGGATTAATCTCAGCCACGTAAATAGGCAGAGCCTGATTTTTCCTTCCAAGCACTTCCTAGATTCCAATACTAATATTCTAGTGGACAGAGCCTACCTAATGTTGTTAATTAAAATCAACCTATAGAAGATGATTGACTTGTTTCCTAAAACTAGCAGGATTAACCTACTGCAGTGATCTTGGTAAAGAGTAGTGAGCTAGAGACCAAACCTTTCATTTAAAAAGAGGTATTAGCCCATAAACATTCCAGTTCCATTTCCTTAACCCAACTGCCAGGGCCCAAGAAGAGGCAAATAAAAAAGAGGAAGACAAAACACAGTTCTGCTTAGCAGTAATGCAGCAAAAAACCTCAGCCCTAATCTAAATCCAGAAAAGAGGCTATTTTATGTAGTGCTTTGATTACATGCAGCACACATACAAAGATTTTCGAAACTGGAGACAGGAACTGGATCTCTGATGAAAGATGTAAAATACTGAAAGCATTTATTTTTCACCTTGTTTGAGTTCAGTCAGGAAACACAGAGGTCTTGGAGCCTGCGGGCGAGTGCCCGGCGGTGCCGCGGCCCCGCTGAGCCCGGGATGCTGCTCTCGTTCCGCTGCCTCCCGTGCTGTCACCGCCGCCCTGGACATCCCGGGAGCCTCCCGAGGCCGGTCAGCGGCTCTGTGAATCTGCCCCTGTGCTTCTCTGAGACAGAAGGTGTCCAAGGCTTTTAAAAAATGGAGCCCACCTGTCTCCCCAGGCAAACTCTGGACCAGAGGCTCTGAGAAGGAATTCTGTGATGAGGGAAAGTCGTACCCATAGCAGTCGAGTCAGATTTACAGAGCAAGACAGAACACGTTCTGTGGTGCAGCTTTTGAGGATGCATAAAGAGAACATGGAAGGCTGATAGGCTCTTATCTAGTTAGAGGTGTCTGCTTGCCTCACAACATGAGTGTATTGCTATTTACACATAATACTCTAACTATTTTTTTTTATTTTTTTTAAGACACTGTAAGTCACAGCTGCCTCTTACTCCAGTCAGTAAATTCTATGTGGGCATGTTTGGGCACAACTGTAAAAGTGTACTTAATAACGAAATAGTGCCAAAACTCTAGCCTACCCTGCATTTGCAGGAGGTTTTGTCTTCCATAATTCTATAGATACCATAAATTATCTTCTGCACAAACCCAGGTTCTTATTAACCCTAATATACTACAGAAAAGCTTTATTTTTTGTTGGTGCTGACATTAGACAAGTCTTTCCTCAGATTTGCAGAATGGTCAGTAGATAAATTGTTGATATTGTTTCAGTGACTATTTTACCAATTCTAAGGAGCTGTTGCTGTACTTCCCACAGCAGTCAATTAGGTGATTGTAAACTTGTGGGTTATCATATTGCTCTGATATAAGCAGGTGATTTAAGAAGAATGTTTCAGAGCTGCCATGCCTCATGAAAAGTCTCTGAAAGTTCAGGACCCTTAAAGTGAGGTTTATCCTACCTCACAGGAAACAGACAAAATCAAGTGAGTTATTCCAAAGCAGAGAAACATAAGAAATATAGGCTGATAGCCACCATACAAAAGAAATATTTTCTATGGCTGGTATTCAACACCTTACCTCAGCTGTTCTTTCCCTGCAGGTAAGTGTCTCAGAGATGACTTCAGGTGAGTGGTATTCTGGGCTCTGCTCTTTGCAAGGCCTGGCATGTTTTACTTGACTGGAGGCTTGGACAGGCAAGCACTGATTCATCTCACTAAGTCAAGGTAATGACACAGCTCACTGAAGCCTCGTAAGCCATGACTGTCCTGCTGTCCACTCTGACCAAAGCTTGCTGCCCTCATGGCAGACACCAGAAAGGAAGAGGCTGTCCTTGAGCCCATTACTTGCACAGGCTCATATCTCTGCTCCATCAACTTTGTTGTTGTTGTTTTGGGGTTTGTTTTGTTTTGTTTTTGTAAATTATACTGGATTACATACTGGAGCTACTCAAGGGCAAGGACATCTTTCCTGCTCTCTGTGCTGAGGGGAATGCCATTATGAAGGCACGGCCCTTGGATGAGGTTGGTAATATTGCAACTGCTGTGGTGAGGATCTCGGGAGCACAGTCAAAAGTTTGGGGGCCATTTCCTAACCTCCTTTTGCCACTGACCTCTGATCTTTACATCAGCCCAGTATCTATATCTGCTCTATCTATACACCTTGTAAAGGTTGTGTGGGTGATACTGTATAGTTCAACTCATATGTCGCTGAGCAAAATGGCGCTTTCACTGCTCTTTCCTCTGTGGGTTTTGACACGGATCTTTCTGTGTAGATGTCCTGTCATCCCCCACTGTCAGACAGACATATGGAGGCCTTGGGGGTTACCCACGGAGCCCGGGTGTGCCCAGGGCTGTCTCTGGCAGGCTCTAGCAGTGCGGCCTGGCTACCCTCAGCCCCCTGGGCACCTCAGGCAAAGGGCGGCTATTTCTGCCGGAGTGAGGGCGGGATTTGGCAGCAGCCCTACCTTCCCATGACGTCTTTTCAAGCCGTAGTCAAAACAAGTCTGACACCTTTTCACATACCTTTTCACCCTTCTTTGAAGTACAAAACAGTAATTTCTGGGCCATGCTTTCTGAACCCCCTTTTGCAGCTCCGCCTGAGGGGGCTCGGGGCGTTTTCCTCGCTTTTGGGAGAGGCGGAGCAAAAGGCACGGGAGAAAATGGCGGGAGCGCCGTGAGGGGAGTGGAGGCGCCTCAGGGCAGGTACCCAACATGGCTGCTAGGCATGGGCGGCGAGCATGCTTGGCTGCTCCTGAGGGAGTCCTTCGAGCTGGCACACCTGTCTCCTTCCTCTCCATCCCAAGTATCTGTGATATCCCTGTGAAGAAATGGGAGAAAGTACTAGCAGCGTGCTTCAAGGAGGTTGTGCACCTACCACGGCTGCCATTGAGCAGGGCTGGGTTTGGCCCAGCAGCTCACATACATCAGCCTGACACAGTCAGGGGAAGCTTCTGGTCTGTAAAATGCTGTACAGGGATTTTTGTACTTGGTGGCAGGTGTTGCTAACACTGTCCTGAGCTACAGAGCTTTAAATTTGTTACCCCACATCTTGCTTCTAGTCAAGATGGAGGGGAATAAGTTGTTTTATGTGAGTGTAGGATTACTTAGATATTGATGAATCCATCTCCCAAAGATCACTTTGTTGCAAAAGCTCTCGTTGATTTAGGGGAGAGGAAAAAAAAAAAAAAAAAAAACAACCAAGAAAAAGAAAGTTGTTTGCTTAAGCTTTTGTAGTCAAAACTCTTTTTTTAATGTCTGGGTAGATGTTGGCTGTCCCTAAGTATTTTTCAGGGTGTGCTCATACAGCTGAACTGTCAGGGGTCTTGTTGCAAAGACCTGTGAAATTGGATCCTCTTTCCTGGCAACAGACAGTACCTGCCTCTGCCAAGTCCTTCTGCAGGGTTCAACCAGGCTGCAGCCAGCTCTTGCACATTGCTTGTTTTCTGGACAGCCCTCACCATTGCCAAAGGTAAACTCTCAAAATCTAGTTGCTGATGACACCGTTTGTTAGCAGCAATTTATCCCATGGTCAGGGATTTCCTGGGGAAGTCTCTGGAGTGAGCAGTCCCATGATCTTGCTGCTGTGAGCCTGCAATCTGTTTCCCAGAAGCAGATTAAGCCAGTGATGTTCAAGATCATCTTTGTACTGCTGAAACTTAGGTTGTGAAATTTTGTTTTACTGGACTCTTGATTAAAATTGTCATGTCCATTTATTATTTCAAAGGAAGTCTTATTTCCCGTTGTAAAAATTACACTTTTGGAAAAATTCCTAGACAGTAGAACTGAATTTTCCATTCTCAGTTACACATGTGGGTGTAGCTTAAGCCTGAAATTCCTGCGTTTCTTAAAAGATCTCTAGCATCATTCTGCTAAGCAATTAAAGAGCTATTCCCTCAAACAGAGAAGGGGAGAGAGATTTACTGCATTCTTTGTGAGCTGTTTAAATTCCTTGCAATGCTGAAGTTAGCTTGTTAAAGGCAAGTGAAAGATTTTATTACTGATCGAAGGTGTGTGGAGTCATAGTAGAAAATAGCTTTTTTAACAAATAGTTAATTAAAAAACAGATGTCTGATGACCTGAAGAGACAACTTTCTATACCATTCTCACAGATATTTGCTCTGTATTCAGACAGACTGTGCCTATGAGTTATTAAAAAACAAACCTAAACAAAACGAAAACCCCCAGAGCTGTGACATCTGGGAATTGAATCCTCGCTGCTGTTGTATACTTTATACTGCTCTCCTTAAAGAGTGGCAGTTTGACAAGGCACTTTTTTCTTGTCCTGGGAGATGAGGATCTGGGTGATGTGCTGAAGTGTGTGTTCCAGATAACAGCAGCCTGTTCACTGTGTTGGTTCAGCTCCATAAAATCTTCCAAGCTAGACAGGAATGAGTTACCAGAGTGGGCTGTGTGCAACAGTATCCAGTGTGTTGTGAATTTGGGAGTGTATTTGTTGGGGAAGGGCAGTATGGAGTGGAGATCTGCTGTCAGGTAAGCCCTTTTTTTTTTTTTTTTTTTCTCCTAAGAAGGAAGCCCCTTTTTGAGTTCTGACATCAACTTCAAAGAAAATGATAACAAGATATCCTTTTTTCTCCATTGTCAGTGGTTGAGATTTGGTGCTGTGCACAGCACACTGGTACGTATTGTTACATGGTAGGCAACATCAAGAATTACCAGCAGAGAGTAGTGATTCAGAATCTGCTTTCCTCAGCCTGTGGCGAGTGTTGTTTGTTTCTCCAAGCAATGACAGATGATAAACATCACAAGGAAAGGGGAGTGGATAGTATTGCCATAAGGTTACCAGCTGGAGGCAGAAAAATTACCAATCTGAACTGCCTTGTTGCCTGATCAGGAATTGAACTACTTTATAGAAGCGAGGGGGCCTGCTAAAAAGGCACAGCTCTGCAGTGAGGTGTGAGTAGTGGTGGTGGTGATGTCCCTTTTCTGGTGGTGACCTGGCTGCTGTACATGCACATCACCAGCCTCACAGGGCTCTCACCAAGGAAAGAAGGGAACCTAGAAGGTCACACCTTACATCTGTGAGACATCTCAAAAGTAAGACACAGACAGAGATGGATCTGCAATGGATCCATAATATTTCTTTTCGTCACACCTTACATCTGTGAGACATCTCAAAAGTAAGACACGGACAGAGATGACCTGCAATGGATCCATAATATTTCTTTTTAGAGCTTCGATACAGGCCTATAGGTAGAAGGCCAATAGTTAACAATTTATTAAAATACTAAACAGGTGAAGAAAAACTAGGCAAATTTGCCGAACACAGTAGTGGTTTTAAATCAGGACAGTCATATGCTTTTGTTTACTCTGTTCACTTGTCCAATTACTCCTTGCATAGATCAAAATCCAAGAAAGAAATGGAGGAATAAAATATGCAATAATTTGGCTTAGGGAAATTAGACTATGTCTTTCAGATATAATCAGCAAAATATTCTCTGCATCAAAGAGAATTTTAAATGCTATCAGGAAAATCTACTTCATACCTCAAAAATTCTGTATTGTGGAGTTTGAGAATGATAAACAGGCAAGCTTTTGGAAATCATGTAAGCAACTTGAATTGCTGGTACTTACAGAGGAGTTATGGTATGTGTATTCAGATTTCCTGAGAAAAAGAGTCTAAAGTGAAAAACTGTTGGGTGAAACTGCACAACAAAAAATTATTAGCCCCCTTGCTTCCAATTGTTCATGCTTGGTTAGCTTCCTCTAGGTCTTCCTTGGACTGATATTTTTCCTGTCCTTCAGATCCTAGGATAAGATATTTGAGTTATTTAAATGTCTGTGCAGGTACTACTCTTTTCATGTATCTATTCCAATTGATTTCCTCAAATAAGCAAGACAAAATTCTTGTAAATCCTAGAAAGCCTGTCATAGACAGGCATCATTTGTAAGAGCCTGTTCTTGGGCCCTCAAGCTGTTCCAAGACTACCATTATAAACCATGGAGAATCAAAAGAATAACAGTGGAACAATAGAAAATAGTTTCTTTTTGTGAAGTGTATATGAGATTCTCATTGTCAATTGGGAGCAGAGCATTGGAGGTTGCATCACAGCTCATCTGTGAATCACAGAGCAGATTTTTCTGAAGGTGTGTCAGTGTTGGATGAGCTGCTTCTGTTTGTGCATAGTTCATGACAAGTCTCTGTTTGAATGATTACTAATCTGCTGTCCTAAGTCCTCTCACTTGGGGTGTAAGAGGTCTCTCCTCTTTTCAGGAGGCATATGGAACAATTCTTAGCACGGCAATAGACTCACAAATTAAACCTTAAATTCCAGAGACATCTTTGTACTTTTGAAATTCAGTTGTTTTCCAGGTCTTTTGCTTGTAATACATTTTGTTTGTGTATTCATGGTTTGTTTTGGATCCTATATTGAGATTATCTGCAAATTAAGCTAGTAATAATACTTCACAGCCATGTAAAAAAATATACCCTTTTATCCTTTCTTTTCACTAAGCAGTTCTCTCGCTTCTTCCTTTTTTATATCAAGCACTGTTTCATTTTCTTCTCAAATGCGTTATTGTATATGAAATGTCAATAAAGCAGGAGGTGTGCTAGTGGAGCCAAGAGAGCAGGTCTCCCAAGTTCTCTTCCAGGGATATCTTATTTAGTTTGTACATAATGAATCAAATTGAGCTGCTTCAGTTGAGCTGCTTCTTCTGTCTTGGAGGAGATCTCTTTTTATCTAGCCTTTGCTTTGAAAGACATTCTTAGATTATATTTCACATTTTTCCTAGCTTCATATGGATTAGGTTTCCTTTCAAAGCTATAGCTTGACCACACAAATTCATTCAAAAAATAAAAACTACTATATTAAATTCCAGTTTGAGACAAGAACTTTGACTTTTCTAGAGGAAACCTCTCTAATTGTATTTTTAGAAATAAAGTATTAAGTAGTCTCTTTCCTGCCTGTCCAGAGTGGTTTGCTTGTAAGGATCCTGTGTCTGCATAGCTGAATGATTAAGCAAAAACTCCTAGGTGGTGTTCATATATTCATTATCGTGCTCAGGACGTGAGCCAGGTCTGTACAGTGAATAGTTAGTGTGCTCTGGGTCACATTACAGCCATGTTAAAGGTTTTGAGCAAACAGCAGCCTCTGGGGCTGAGGTTATCAGAAGAAGGGTGTTCCCCTTTCCTTCCTGCTCCTTAGGCAGGAAGGGCAGACAAGGGAATTTGGTGCTTTGCTCTCTGAATTGGGATATCTTCTATTTGAATATGGGGTTTGGAAGTAGACCCTGAGGAAGAGGTTGGGAAATGGTTTGTTAGGAGTTTTCTTTTTCCTGCCATGGGTGGGGAATGTTTTGATTGGCCTCCTCAGTATATCTTTCAAGGTTGTGGCTGAATGTGCATGTCAGAGAGGGTTCCCTGAGCTCAGCTGTGAGGGAGCAGAACTGAGCTTTGCTACGCCTCTACCACACATTATGGTAGAGAATAGAATATTCTGTGCTGAGTACTAGAATAGACTAGGATAATGCTTCTAATTTCTGTGACTAGACTGTAAGTTCAGCCAGATGATGATAAGTGCTATTCTGCTTTTTCTTTGCTTCTGTGATAGGAACCCTTGGTACAGCAAAACAGGAGCTGGTGATGTCAGAGAACTGGGATTCCAGAAAGAATTGTTGACCTTACCTCACTTTGAGAAATTGCATGGGTTAGCTTTTCCTTACAAGACATTGTCCAGCCTTTCCTACGTGAAGGATTTCTCATGTTTCATTTAAGCTGATTATGCTGCCTCCCTCCTGCTCTCATGAATTAATACCAGTGTGCCTGACTCTATCCACTCTGAAAATAGCTATTGATACAGATCACAGCTATTTATATCTGCTGGTGTCAACATGACGCAGGCACATGTTCCCAGAAGAAATCTGCCTTTTTACAGCTTCTCCATCAATGCAGTTAAAAACACTTCAAACACAGAGAGAAATTGAACAAAACTTGGAGTGTTCTCCATTCTTCCTTTTACCTGAAGAAGATGCAGAAAGTTGCATGTTCTGATAGATTTAAATGTTTTACTTTAAACCTACCAGAATTTGCCCCTGCATTTTTTCAGCTTTAAAACTAGACTTTTTCAAGTCATGTCGTGTTTAATGTATCCCCAGTGTACAGCAGCAGATTAGCTTCATGTCCAGGAATGCAACCAGAAATATTTACCATTCTGATCTAGTGACTTCTTTCCACAGAAGTAAGTCTTCCATATGCTTTGACATTTTGGTTCCTGAACTGCTGTCATAATTGTGCTAAGAAAATCTGATCAGGATTGAGTAAGTCAGAGACATTTTGTGCTCCAGATCTTGAACTTTCAAGATTTAGATGTCAGAGCAATCTAATGAAGCAAAGAAACATACTCATGGACCAGTTGAAAAACAAGTGTGGTGTTTCAAGGAGGATGTCTGAGACACTGATGAATGGAAAATTTACATTGTGTGCCTGCATCTCCTGATAGGTAGTTGAAGTGGCAGTACATTTTTTTCATATATTTGTGATCCTCTATTTATAATTTGGAGTATGAAGATGCATTAAATCTATGTATCTGGGACAGAGGCAGATGAGGATAAAGAATATTTGTAAATATATTTATACACTTTGTTAGATCTCAATTTTTTTGATTGTGCATTTCAATAAACTCTGGTGCAAAATGCTAGTTCCGAAATAAGAAATATCAAAACAATTAATTTCAATGGTTCAATATTACTAATATTTCATCCAGAATATTTCAGTGCTCTTTATTTTGCCATGTGCATTGAATTTTGGCAGAATTTTTCACTGTTATGAAATATGACCCACATGACTGCATTGGAGCGTCATGTAAAAGCAGCACATCAGTTTGTATATATCTGCAGAAGAGTTATTTCCAGGGCTGATGGAACAAAGTAAAGAGTGAGAGAATCAATTTTTCTAACTGCCAGCTCCAGAAAAGCATGAAGTTCAGTGGGAGCAGAATCCTCCAGCAGCCCAGTGTAAGAGACAGTGTGGAGTAGGGGCATCAGAGCAGTGCCATATGAGCAGGCTCTCTGAGATGGGTAACATGAGAAGGGCTAAATTAGACTCTCCCTGGGCTTAAGTGAATTTATGGGAAAGTCCCTCTCCAAGAGTTTCAGGAGCAAATTTCAATGCCTAGGGGCAAGCTAGAAGCAAGAGGAACTTGATTTGACATTTATGAATTGCAGAGAGTGACAATCCTTAAATAAACAATGACAAAGGGAACAAATTTTTCTAAACCTCACAGTGGGATGAACTAAAAACAGCACAGTTGCAGATTAAGAGTGCTGACCAGCATGTTAAAGACAAATAGCTGTAGCATCACTTGTATTTATTTATTTTTAATTTTGTGAACATTCAGGCGGCTCTCTGACTAATCAAAAAGAAGAGAGAGTTGCATTCTGTGTTGTTCTGAACAGGAAACCAAGTTGTATACGTGCAGGAAAAGAAGACAGAAAGTGGCCAGACAGGAATTTCTGAGTATCTGAGGTCAAGGGTCGGAACCAGTTATGGTAAATTTGATGATCCTACAATATCAGAGATAGTTTTGGGATTCCCTTTTCCAACAGAAGATGAGCTGTGGCTATGAAATTTCTCTCATTTTGGTCTGTTGTGGTACAAACACTGCTTATAGAGCTTTAAAGACCAGCAAAATAAATCTGTATTGAAATGTTCTTTTCAGGCTGGAAAGAATTTAAGGAGCTTAGTATGAGTTTCCTTCTCACCTCATAGCATCTTCTAGTAAAAAAGAAAACCACAACAAACCAAACAAAATAATTGAATAAGAAATCAAAACAATAAATGTAACAAACTGAAACATCCCTATCAGATCTCTATCCAAGAAATTTTAAAACCTTTAGTGTTTCAGCTGCAATGTTCACAGATAACCTTTTGCTAGAAAATCAGAACTGACTTAATTTTCTTCCATTCTTCAGAATGCCATAGAATGGATGTCCATCGCTGGATCTGGCTGTCAGGTATGTGAAGTCATTCAAAAACAGATGAGAAGAACCACACGCTCCAAGTCTTGGCTTGGTTTGTTTCACCAAGATCTCCCTGTTGTTGCAGTTGTCTGCAGAGGAATCAATTACAAAGGAGAGAGCCCTTCAGGGTTGTAGAAGCACTGAGAAGATAGGGTCTTCTTCAAGAAACTTGCAAACACCAATACACCTAACTCATAGTCAAAAGAACTGATGTGAGCATGCAGTCAGGTAAGGAAAGGGGTCCAGGTCTTCAGCAGCCCTGTTCAGTGCCAGATAACAATAGATGCTGTATGATAAACTGTCTACCCCCATGTACAGAAAGGATCAGGAGTTAACTATGCTTTCTGACATCATCACAAATAACCATTTGTTAAAAAACATGTCACAGTGTTCCGGTAGCCTTCAAGATTTTTGAATGATAAACCTTTTAGATATTGAGGATCATTAAACTATAAGGCACTTTTTAATGGGGGCACACTTATTATGAAGCAGATTGCATTCATAACTCACAAATTAGCTGTCTAGCACCTGTATTTTCATTAATTGCTTGCACTGAAATTACTACTTTCCTTAAAAGATGTTCTTGATATTTCATAAGGTTTTTATGGTAAACAGGTGATTTTGGATGAAGGTGACATAACCCTTACAGTAGGTTTTGGCAGAGAAGTTTCAGGTTTTGTGCAAGCTGAGAAGTTGAGTTGGCAAGTAAAACAAATGTCCACCTTTCAGTTCACAGGCCTGTGTGAATGGTGTTTGCTGTTGCTTAATTGTAGTGGTTTCATGTTGCACATCCCTTTTCCTTTCTCCACTCAGGCTGGCTCTGGGTTTTGAGGTTTAAAAAAGCACAGGTGCTTTGCGAAGCAAAATTTATTGCTCTCAACAAAGGAGTGCTCTGGGATCCTCCTCGATCTCTAACAGCTGCATTCTTTCAAGCTTGGTAATATATTCAGTGATAATGAAAGTAACTAGCTCATTGTGTTGGTATGAGCCAGGTGTAACATAAATAGACATTGTGCAAACAACTCCAGACTACCAAGGCAAATTATTTCAGGTTGATCCTGGCCTCCTGTAAACACAGATGGATAACTGAGGGGAAAGTCTTTGTCTGAAAGCTTACCACTGTTATCTGTAGCTCTGGCACCTGGAGATCTTCCCAAGGAGTGAAATGCATGACTTCCAGAGCAGGATCCCTGCCATACTGCCTTGAGAGAGCAAATACTAATCATTTGATTAAACCCTTGAAAACAATTGTGTTTAGCACTAAGCTGAAGATCCAGCAAACCATTAGAAGAGAGCAGCTTCCAAATGATGCACATATAGTGTCCCCTTCCTAGACCTGGAGTTCTCCAGAAACATGGGAAAAGAGCATCAGAGCAGATCAAAATGCTGCCTGTTGTTTCATGCATTTGTGACCAGCAGGCAGATTGTAGAAGAGCTTTCTGGAGGGGAATCACCAGCATGCTGGTACCTATGTGTCAGTTAGCTGACAGCTATACTGTTTAAAAACGTGGTTGATACCAAGCCTTTAGAATTAACATTAGCCCCAGGCAGAGAAGCATGTTGGAACATTGGCCTCCACTTCCCGCTGGTCTCATCACTTACCCACCCTCTTGCTATTGGGGCCTGGATGTGAGGAATACCTGAAGCTGTAATAATCAAGACCTGATGAGCATGTAAAACTGGGTGAAGAGGAATTACTGGAAATCTGAGACCCCTCCCTGCATTTACACAGCAAACACCTTTATAATTGATGTGTGTATTTATGTAGTTTTACTAGTTACAAATATATAATAAATAATGCCTTGGCAGGTCAAACATTTAAGGTACAATGAGTCATTCTCAATATTGAGTGAGAAGCCTTGGTCGCAGAATTTTTTATTGAGGCAAATCAGTGTTTTAAATGCACATCTCGAACTGCTTGTTAAAGTAAATGCCTGTGGTATGACTAGGCTAGAAGGAGGAAAGAGAAAATTCACTGTGCTTTCAAACTGGAGCATACATCGCCTGCTCTAACTTCAAGTTTTATTGGAAGTGCTCCGGTTTCGCCTAAGTGGACAGCAGCTTGGCAGAAGTTTTCCACACCATCTTTTTATGTATATTTACCAGCAGTAATCTCAAAAACTACTGAAATTAAACCTGTCAGTGAGACTGTGGTGTAAATCTCTCTCTGTGCCCAACCCACAAAATGTTATTAGTCAGCTGTTGCCCCAGCCAGAAAGTGTTAGCTCCTGAGTTTGGGCTGTGGTAGCTCACATGTTCAGCTTGGGACAATACATGGAGTGCCAGCCAACATGACTGTTCTGTCAGAAACAAAAGCTTGTGAACAGTTACTCCCTGCCTCTGAAGAAAAGGTCATTGTGTCCAGGGAAAGAAGAATGCAATAGACTTACACCTTTTAGCCATTGTGTCTTCCTTCCAGCTTTTATAAGAGTAACGTGGATACCACCACAGCAAAGAACCTGTCAAGTACTTCCTTTAACTCCTTATATGTCTGCTGCCACATTTTCGGCTCCATGTTTTCAGCATGGAGTCATTGAACAGTTTGGTTTGCAAGAAACCTTTAAAGGTCATCCAGTCCGACCCTCCTGCAATGAGCAGGGACATACTCAACTAGATCTAGTTTGTTCAGAGTCCTGTCCAACCTGACCTTGAATATTTCCAGGGATGGAGTACCTGCAACCTCTTTGGACAACCTATTCCAGTGTTTCATCACCCTCATTGTAAACATTTCTACCTTATTTTAGTTTGAAACCATTACCCATTGTCCTATGACAGAAGGCCCTGCTCAAAATAACCCCCATTTACTGCTGGACTGAGAGCTCAGTACAACAGCTGTCAAAAGACATTAGAAGTCACAATGTATTTCCACAGTTGTTTCTTTGAGATCCAAAATATATTTTGAACTATGTTGCACTGCAGAGAAGTGCTTTGTTCTTGTAGAACAGATTCAGGAATGAGTTGGATGTGACAGAATCTTCAGCTGGGTTCTTTTCTCATTATTACTAACTGGGCAACCATACAAATATTTGTATTATTGTTGATCAAATGTTAGAGTGCAGGGAACAAGCCTCAGTCTTAGCTGATCATTAACTCAACCTGATTCTTTCTTTCTTGGGTTTATGAAGGGAACTACAAGTAAATGGCCTAGGAAGTAGCCCTGTGTAAAAGGGGTTGGGTAGGAGATAAAGGGATAGTGGATTATAAACAAATGATGGTTTGGGGATTTTTTGTTGTGCTTTTTTAAATTAACAGGGTTAAAAAAAAAGCCACAGTGAAAGTATTTAATAACTTAAACAAAAGAGAATCAATATGTTGCAAGAAACATTGCCTGAACACAAGAGTGTGTGGCAATTGAGAGTAGAAGTGCCCTGGGCCGCAGAAGTCTGCTTTCTTGTTTCAGCTGCAGGAAATAAAAAAAACCAGAAAGCACAGTTGCCAGTGCAAGAACTAACTCCAGATTTGAAAGCCTTCCTGTTGAGAAATACTCCTTTCATAAGCGTGAAAGTGTGCTCTTCATAATTATAATCAATCTTCCACCTCATTATTTCTTTAATGTTTAGAAAATTATTTTTAATGCTTAGAAAATTTAGCAACCTTCTACAGAAATGGTAATATCAGATACTGTTATTTTGTATGCTATGTAAGTGTAACGTGAGCTGTTTTTCCATTTTTTCAAAATCAGTCTTCACAGATTCTCTCAAGCTAGAGAATATATACAGATGCTCATATATCCAGTCCTTCTGCTCTGCAAGCTGTGCAGTTTTAATGCATCTATTAGTGTAGAATCCAGAAATAATATTTTGCTAAGCCAACTCCTGTTTTATTTTTTAATATTTTTCTCTTTCTGTTCTTTTTTTCCTCCTCCTCTTCTCTCTCCAAACAGTGTGCCTTTCAGCATGGAATTTCCTGCAGGCAGAGCAGCAATGTAGCCCTTTGCAAGTCCTCCACATGTTCCATAGTACATGAAAAAGTTGTGCTGTCAAAATCAGGTTCCCACCTGCTGCCTTTGGAAATGCTGTTTTGTTTTTGTCTAGGAAGAGAGGCAGGGGCCCTGCTTGATGCTTCTTAGGGAACAGCAATTTGCACAGTGTGTACAGCTCATCCCTCTGAATTCCTGTGTTTGTGGACTCCTGAGTTTCACATTGTAACTGTTGGCAGTCAGCTTTAAAATGATGAAAGACTGAGGAAGCACACAGGTGTGTGAAAGAAATGGGAACAGAGAGCTTGCCAACCCTGAAGCATTTTGCACAGCTAAAAAGCCAATAGTGTCCTTTTGCTCGTGGCTGCTGTACTTAACTTCAGCTGCCCAATAGATGTAAGAATAAGCTTACTTTCATTGAAAACATATTTGAATTTAACTAAGAGTCTTCTCTGCTCTTACTGTTGTAACAGTCCTCACAATGTGTATTGCAGGGATCACAGCATATCCTCAAGAGAAATTTGAGTATAAGACACACATGTGGAGCAAGATGGATATACTTGTACTGCTTTTAGACCTGGATTTCAGAAGAGTCGGGCTAAAATTTCCTGTGATCCTTTGAAGAATGAGTATTTAGAATGTGTCTCTTTCTCTCCTGCTTGAATGGAAGCAATGTGCTTGCTTTGATGTGAAGATAAGCAGGTAACGTTTCCTTCCATGTGTCCTCCTGCACTGTCTAAACACTGAAACATGTCCATCATCTATGAATTCCCCTTATGCTGGTATTTGTGATCACAGCATGGTTTTGAGTATGCTAATCAGCCTCTGAAGTCCAAATCTCAGGATCTGAAGTGGTTGGAGTGGTATGATCTCTCCCTGAGTTGTACCTGTCACTAGGTGTAGTAGCAGTGCCCTTCTGTGTTAGGTTTATGTGCATTCTGAAAATCATTGCCCGCAGAAGAGTTTAAAAAGTTAAACATGAGGATCTACTCGGTGTTTAAGTGGCTTAGATCACTCAGTTCTCCTGATACCATATATATAATTTCTGTTATTGCTGATCATAAGCACTTTTCAGTGTGTTGAGAAGCAGTTTTTTGCATGTGCCTGATCATATGTACAGTATCATGAAGTCCTTATATTCAGACCAGTAGTAAGGTTACGTCTACACTTCACCATTTATTACAGGGTTAGGAATATTGCAACAGCGCCACTAAAGACCAGAGCAAGCACATTTTTCCTGAGGGAGTAGACATCTGAAAGCAGCAGTTAGATTCTTCAGGACACAGCTTCTACCTCAGAAGAGGTATAGCCTCCTTTCCTGCCTCTAATACCAGACCTAATTATGCACTACTATACTTAATGATGCATTACTGTATTGGGTAGGGAAGGTATTACATTCCCTGTTGTGGAGCTTGACAAGTATTGCTATGTTGACTAGTATTGCTATTATTTTCAGCCAAGTAAGGGAGTACTTATTACCAGACTGATGCAGTGGTATCTGAAATCAGATTCTGAATCTCTGTTCTTAACCACATCGTGTTCTAATTTCTTTTTGTTTGTTGATACAGCTTTAAGTGAGTGGTTTGATTTTTAGTCAAAGCCCAGGTAGTGCTTGATGCAATATAGGACTGATTTTCTGCTCCACATTTTTTTCTTGAAACAAAGATTAATCCATGGCTGAACCATTAGTTTGAGGGGAAGACAAAATATAACAGAGGATTGTTTATGCTATGGAATGCATATTGTTGACAACTGTGTGTTATGTAGGGCAGAACAATCATGTGAAGATGGAATTCAGGTCTCAATTAGAGCCTGTGTGAGCCAGTGGGTGATGTTTAAGGCTCTTTGCTGTGCACAGGTGCAGTCAGGTGCACATCCATCAGTGCAGACAGAGGAGCTCAACACAGGAAAGGGACAGGTTGGAGAGTCCTGCAGGCTGCCAGCTGGAGCAGCCTTACCTGTGGGAAACTCCTCAATGCTTCTTCTCTTTTACATTGTTGTGGCTGTAATCAGGCTCAAAATGCCAAAGACTAATTGTCCAAAATTTCTACCAATAACAAGTAGATCACAGTAACAAAAAAAAAAAAAGCAGAACAAATTGCTGTTTTGCTGGTGCCTCTCACCGTGAGTCTCTGAGTTGTGTCCAAGGTGTAGGCATCTTTTACTGAGAATTGAAGGACCAGTTTTAGGATCATCACTGTGTCCAAGAGGCTCCAGCAATATCTGAAGCTGCAGGAGTGAATGGCAGAACTAAACACTTCACTTTACTAATGCTGCCTGTTGACTGTTATGCCCTACAAGTCTCCACTGCACAGTGACAAAGAGCTTTTCCCCTACCATCTTGTAGCAGTCAGCAATCTTCAGCCACGTAAGTTTAATTTCTCTTCAAAACCAGACTTAGCAATAGCAAGATGGTCCTCATGGTTCTTAATCAAGTGGGCACAGCATGGAAGGAATCCTGTGTCTGTGGAGCTCTGTAGAGCCTTTGCTATCATAGTAGTGGCTCTTAACTTCCTGAAGTTGCCTGCTTTCAGCTAAGGAGGCCTCTTGTGAAAATATCTCAGTTCTGAAACCATATTCATAGGCAAAACATCATGTGTGTCAGGAACTACAGATTTTTTTTTAAATATATGGATATGTTGGAATCTGACTTCTGCAACAACTATAACAAAATGCAGACTGAAATGTAATTTATGTTTGCTTTACAATCTATGACTTTCTAAGTCTTGGTTTTTTGGTGCTGTGCAAACCAGAAATCTCCCAGCTCCTAATTACAAATATTTGAGGAGAGGTTCATGTTATTTTACTGACAGTATATAGTGACAGGCCAAAGTGATGTCTGTTATCCTCCTGCACCAACTGTCAGCTGACCCACAGTCAAGCAGTTTTCTTACTCAGTATCAAAAGAAGACACTTCAGTCTCATGTTCCCCGTGCTCACTTGAAGTTGTCGCATTTATCCTACCCTGTCATCTATCCAGTGAAGTGTGACAACATAGCTTGAAAGTGTCAAAGGTTGTAGCTTTTTTTAAGAGTATCTGTTTCATCTCTCCAGAGGTTATTAAAAAAACTAATAACAAGCTTGAGAATAGATAGAAAGGGAGGACCTGTACAAAAACAATCTCTTTAAAAACAATAACAAAACCCACCAACCTTTGTGTGATCCAGGATAGGGTGGGAGGGGAAGTGAAAAAATGCAAATTCTACCTCTTAGGTGTTTTCTATGTCTTTTTCTAAGTGAGAGGTTTCTGTATCTGCAGCCATGGCCCCAAAGGGAAAAAATGGATTAGAGTGAGATATCATGTTGCAGAAAATTAGTGTTGCAGTTGTCCCTGTACACAGACAGAACCTTGGGCCTGAGTCATTCCAAGCCTGGCTTCTCACCCAGTGGATTGTATGTCACTGCACATGTCCATGCCAGTCTTTAATGCACTTGGCAGTGAAATCTAGGGATTGGATTCTCACACATTACTGAGAAGCTTAAACCCATGTCATTCATGACTACAAGTATATTTAGGAACTTTCTGCAGTCAGGAATACGTGAGAAGTATCTGTCTGGTTGACTGTTGGGCTTTACAATGATTCTGCTAATACTGGGTACTCCTGTTGTTTGGCTTCAAGCAGTGAACTGAAAGCATGCCCTATAATGAATAAAACTTAGCTGGAAAGAATTCTTTTGTTCTTACATGGGTTTGCTGTCATCTCCTGAAATTTTATTCATTTCCTTTTGGAAATGTCTACAACAATCAAAGCTTGATATGGTTGCCAGCCATTTGGTTTAAATAAACAGCTGTATTGATTTACAGAGATGCTGGGCCCTGTGCCAGCTTTTTCTTTGCATTACTAGAGAGTCCGAAAGGTCCCTGACACCGTGTGCCCTTGGCTAAGCTCTGTCTTGTCTGCTACATCCTACTGTATTCAGTTTCTTTCCACATGTGAAAGAGGACTGGACATTAAAAATGTAACAATTTATGGTGTGGAAACTGGAAGTAGCCAGCTAGCTCTTGGCTTGGTTCTTTTCATCCCAAGCCCACATGTTTCTCAGCCCCTCTGGGAATCCCAGCATTTCCTTTTAAGCTGCTTTAAACATGATTCTCTTTCTCCATCTCTGCTTTTTATATTTTATAAAGAAAATCCTTGGAAAATTACTTTCTTGGAGACATTTCCTTTCAGAGACTATACTAGAGCAGAAAATATAATTAGAATGGAAGGCATTGACTAAAGGTTTTACACATTTGTCCTTTAACAGGCTATTTTAACACTAGGAGTAGTATAGCTAAGGCAAAATAGACTGTAAAATCAATTTTAAAAGCTGGCTAAATACCTATACTGTGGTTTTTCAGTTAACCTTGTACCACCATGGCAACAGTGCTACCAAGCTAGTTCAGATGTGGTTGTGGGAATGATGGCAGCACAGCCCAGAGTCTTTCTCTCTGCCATGGAGGCAGTGTCCTTTCTGTGCATCAAACAAGGTGCCCCAGAAATGGCCTGATAATCTCTGAGGCCCCTTAGCTCTTTAAAGCATGCTCAGTGGGGAATAAGCCATCTGGTTTTAAACTTAGATGGCCATCAAAAAGGTCTGGCATGTGAGCACTGCTATGGAAGATCTAGATTTTAATTTCTTGTGTTTGTTCAGAGTCAGAATGACTAAAGGCAGCAGGCACCAGCTGTTCATTCTAGTGGCAACTACCTCTTTAGGAAACCAGTAATGTGACTTGTGAAAAATGCTGGGACACAAATGTGATCATAATTTAGAACTTCCAGTAAATTCAGATTAACATATAATCAGCAGGAAAAAGAAACATAAGAATCTTTATTCCAGTGGCTCATGATCAGCAGACAGAATTCATCTCAGATGAGTTTTGTGATTAGTTGATAAGGCACTTAGAATTTTTTTCACCTTACTCTTCTGGACTTTGATCTTATCAAACTCTTCAGGTCTGCCAGCCTGGCTAGTGTGCAGAACTTTACAGCATCTCCAGAATGAACAGTGGTTAAAACAGCAGCTCCCTTTGGGGTTCTGTCAGCTCATCCAGAAGTTGATTTTTAGCAGTAGACTCTGCTATTAGCCACTCTGCCAATGGAAACCCTAAGTCCAGTTGTAGGCACACAGGTTGTGGTAATTGGGAATGGGCACAGCTGTGAGCAGCAGGTGAGCAGCACTGACAGCAATGAGCCATGGAGTGCCCAGGGGCACTGACCAACCCCCAAAGGGAGCAGAGGCACACAGGGGCAGTGCATCAACATGAGGGGTGTAAAAGGTTGGGCTAAAGAACAAGAATGGCAGGCACCTGCAGCCTTCTGAAGTGGTGTGATCCTGTATGGGCAGACACAACACCTGAAGCCTTCTGAAGTGCTGTGGTGTTACTCTGTATGGGATGAAGCTTTCTGAAGTTGTATGGTGATAGTGTGTGTACCGTGGCCATCTCAGCTGTGACATGTGCAGTGGCACATGCTGTGACATCCAGTAGACATGGTGACTTGTTTTCAAATTTCTTCTGACACCAAACTTTGATTATTAAAAAAAAAAAGGGGGAGTTGCTCTGCTAGCCTTGAAAGTTTTCCAGGGTCTAGCATCCCCTGGCTTCTTGTTCTTGAGTCACTGCAAATTTATCCATACTTGGAAGAGAGCAGGATGTGTCAGAGTAGTGGTGTTATCCTTTGCAATTGTGTTCTAGGCCTTACTTCATGTCTCTACCACTTAAAAATGTGCAACAATATATTGAATCAGTCTGTTGGTACTGCAACCTTGAGGTGTTTTGTTTTTTCAGCTCTGGCTTTGTACAGATTTTGTTTCAGTGTCTTGGTTGTATACTTGTAAATTTTGCCTTCTGCTTTGCACGTAGGCATCTTCTCATGAGGAAGATGGCCGGTAGGCCTCGTGTATATGTTACATATTGACAAAGGAGCTTTCTGGTGGATCTGATAAACAGCACATTCCTTAGAGAACAGCAAGGGCCTGCAGGGAACTCTTTGACATCCCTGACTGTTGGTGAGGTGTTACAGAGCAAGCTGAGGTCATTCCAGAGGTTATGTTTTGATCTTCTGTTTCTTTAGGTCAGCATTAAGTAGAGGGGATTAAGGGATTTTTAGCAGTCTGTGTGAGGGGTCCACTGCTGGCAATAGCCCCGAAAAGAATGTTTCTCATTCCTACTGCCTGCTGTGGGAAACTCATAGGATCACTACATCAAGTGCTGGGATTTTAGAGAGTCTTAAGCAAGAAAGAGCCTGAGGCAAGACACATCTTTCTTACCTAGCTGTGACATTTCTACAGCAGATACTGTTTTACAGCTTTTTGAGGGATTTCTCCTACAATCTTGACTCTAGATTTAGGCAGAGGGAGGAGGGTGGGAAGAAAGTAAGCATTTTTTCCAGACTGTTTCTCTTGGTTTTACTCATGTTAAATTTAATTTATAGCTGTTTAGATCACAATACTTAGAGGAAAAGTTGCTTGCCTTATAATTTGCTATTTGTCCCAAACCCTGTGTTAATTATCTAGCTCCTGCATTCATATGCTTAAGTAATTTTTCTCAACCTAAATTTTAAAAAGTGACATCCGAGTGTAGGTTTGGCTTGAGAGAAATCAATGCAGTGAAAACAGGGGATTCTCTTGGGGTAATCTGTGAGTCCCAGCTCTGGCACTGTTCACTTTGTGCTGTCATCTGGGTGCAAACCTCCTGCTCCCTGTTTCGTAATTCAGCCTGTGCTCTGCAAAGGATACACCCACACAGAGTGAGGCAACGAGGCCACAGGAAGGCTGCACTCCTCCACGTACATTAGTGGTGCTGAGAAACAAGGTTTATTAGCTGGTGTGGCTCAGGAAAATGCAAGTTTTTCCACTTCGAGGATCTGAACTGGCTTTTGTTTTCATAAAACGCTGTATCACACAGTCCATAGCTGAAAGGCACCAGAGGTTGAACCTTTTAACAATTCTATCAGAATTTTAAATACATGCATTTTTGTAGCTTATACTTTGAATATAATACCCTGTTACTTTATAGAGCTACCCATGCTGGAGGTCTCCAAGTGCTTTCAGATTATTAGCAAAATTCTCCATTACTGTGTCCTTTGCCTGTGATCTTTCTTCTGCTTGACTTAGCTGTAATGTCTCCTAGTGGGTGACAGTACTGCAGTCAACATCAAAGCAAAGAGCTCTTCATTGTCTTTGCTCTGCACTATACGTACGTATCCCAAGTATGATAAGAAATCTTCTGAATTAATTCTGCCTACCAAAGTCTGTCATTAAAGACAACAACAGTATGGCATAAAAATCTCTGAATCCCAAAAGAGAATTTTGCATGTGAATATTTGGTGAAGAGAAAGGTTCTGATTAGATTTTTAACATACTGTGACTTCCTGATTTTGTATCTTGTATTACTCAAGCCATCGGTTACTAATAGCTATTTGTCACAAAATCCCAGTGATATTTCAAGAAATGAATTGTATTGCTTGAAAACAAAGTACACCCCCAGAACAACCAAAAAGAAGCAGGATTTGTATTTTGTATTTGTATTGCAAGACACAGACAGGGGAACCCATCTGGTTCATGGATGGGAGGGTCACTGTTGTCTTTTCATTGCTAATTGTGTTACAGAACTGATTTCTTCCATCAGGAACTTATAATAAGATAATCTAATTGTGAATAATTTTGTTCACCAAACAGTTTTCCTTTGGGAATAATCTAATCAAAGTTTCTCAGGAATGTATCACCTCAAATGCATCCTATACTTGATCTCCTAGGACTTCTTCATTAGTGCTTATTTCCTGGGTTTCCTTCTCTTACCCTTGATGATTGATCCAGAAGAATAATTTTTCACTATTTTGGTGTCCTCCCATTTTGAAGACCTGTCACTTTAAAGAGATAATTGTCTTATTCTTATGCTTTCCAGAAGCACAAGTATTTAAAAGAATAACTGAATTTGAAAAAATAGTAAGAATGAAGGCTAGAAGGTGTTATTAGAGGCCTATGCTGTTCCACATCACTGCAGAATGTGAACATATTCCATGTAAAATAGCAAGGCCATTGTTGGAGTATCCATGACCTTCAGAATGTGTTCTGTATCATCTTTTCACATAATTATAAATGGGAAATAAAATTAATGTAATAAATTGCTGGCTTTTGCAGATGTACCATTACTGTACTTGATTCTTGCCTTTTAAAAAAACAGCATTGTATCTATTGGCATGATGTGATCCGAGAATACTGTTCCATAACTGTTGTTTCTTTCGACATCTCCAAGGAAATCTGCAGGTTGTAGTTGCAGAAAACACAGCCCTTACTGCTGACTATTGCCACATCTGCTCCAGCATTGCAGCAGTGAAAGTGTGAAGTGTGGGATCAGGTCACTCTGTGTTCTCAGATGGATGGATGGCACCACCTCCACAGGCTTGCCTTCCTATTTTCTATTTATTTTATTTTAAAATTTCCCTCTCTCTCATTATTTCAAAATACATGAAACCTGCCCCCAAAAATCTATCTGCTGACCAGAGCTGTTAAATGCTGGTGCCAGAGAAATGAGTCTGGCCTGACTGGACTAATTAATTTGGCCAAGGCACTTGAGACAATCTCAGAGTCACAGTGGGAAAGGGAGAGACAAACACCAATTTCTTATATGCAACTATTAAAGGAAACCATCTGCTCCAAAATACCCTTGGTTAGTGAATGTCTCCACAGGCAGTCTGCTAAGGAAGCAGTATCTGGAGCTGAGTAAAGCTGGCTTTTTCAAAAGCAGTACTTGAAAAACAGAAGGATCCATTTTAATTTGTTTTTAATCCGCTCCCCCTTTGCAGTCATTTGCTTTCACCCTAGCTTCTAACAAATTATACTTTTGGCTTCTGCAACCTTTTTTGCAAGACTGTTAAAGGGTGTATGGGACCATCCTAGCAGGAGGCCCTGCACAAGTTACTTTACCCTCAGGGTCAGAGCTGTGTGCTAAAGCCCTCTTCTGTTTTTGAGCAACTGAAGCAGCATTGAACTGCTTCAACTCCAGAGATTTTACTGTTGCTGCTGATTCTGTGTGCTTTGTTGGTTATGCTGCACCACTTCCACTTTTAATGTTTTTCTGGGTTTTTAGACAAAAAGATAGAAATAACAATGGTTTGAAAATTGAACCAATAGCAAATGTGAAGCTGAAAGTCCCATGTTTTCCTTGACATGTCATTACTGAAGGATCTAAGAGACATGTTTCATGTCTTGTCCAATATCTCTTCTTGCTTAAGCTAGCTACTAATTTTTGCAGGTGCTAATAAATCCTATCTCCTAGCTGAACTACAGTGTGAGTAACTATATTCTACCTAAAATTGCTCTGCAGTTTCGTTTGAACATGTTCTTGACTTCCCATGTTAAATTGTGTGGCACATGAATTGCCAAATGGCAAGTGCCAACCCTTAGCTCTGTTTCAGATATGCAAACTCTCTGGGAAAGGAGAGAGTGAGGGTTTGTCCCTATAGAATTTCTTGTTAGTGGTGTTCCCTATGGCTCTTCCTAGAGTCCAATACACATCTCCATTCCAATGAGAAAGGAATACAGTGGGGAGTATCCTGCTGAGATTTGTTATGTGCTCAGTTGTAATGAAGAAGCAAAGCTGGTGGACTCACAGTCTTACCAGAATTCATCCCACAGCTGTGCTTTGTGTTGTCAAATCCTCACAAAGAAAAATGGCTTCTCATCTTTTTTCTTCTTTTATTGTTTTTTCTTGCTACTGCATCAAAAAAGGTGCAAAGGAAAAAGGAATAATTTGTTTTTCAATATGAAATTATGTTTTTCTGTGTCTGGGTAAAGTCTTCAACTAAATAAGAATCATGAGAGCAAGGTAAGGAGTGAACAGAATTTCCAGAAGAGATGTTCCAGCAACTGCTTCAGTATTTTCTTATTTAGGAGACCTGAGTGTAAGTCCCATCTCTCAGGAGATTTTCTACAGTAGGTAAGTGGCTTTACTTTTCTGCATCTCAGCTCCTCAGTTGTACAGTAAGGCTGAGAGCATTGCCTTGCTAGAGCTTGCTGTAGTGAATACCAGCTCACCCTGTTTTCAAGGGGATATCCACTGGCTGGGAATCATTGCAGCACTGGTGCTCCTCTTTTTGCCTTCTGAGAATGTTAGACTGGTTCTAGCAAATGCTATTCCAGACTTCACTCGTTTCTGACTTCTCTAGTCAGAGACTAAAGAAAGGGAGAGTCCCAAGCCAGTGTGATGGTTCTTTTTCAAAGAACTGGTACAAGAGTTAGCATTTTGGGCAAAGTGTGAGGGTGTTTGTGTTTTTGCTTGCTATTTCTCTTACTCCACAGAAAACTCCGCAGATTCTTTGAATGTGTGTGCACAGTGGGAGAACGTGCCCAACTGAGATCCAAACACAAATGAAACAGAACTCAAAAAGTTCAAAGTTGACACAATCCAAGATCTTGCTACTAGAGGGGAAAAAAAAAAAAAAAAGCTCCTTTACTTTTCCTTTCTTTTCATTTATTAAAACAAACAAACAGTAAAAAACCAAAACAACTCCCACCCTACTCATCTTCCTTTTAAAATGTATGCATTTAAATCAGCACACTGCTTTGGAGATGGAAGAGAGAGAGAGTTCTATTCCCAAAGCCTGTTTTTAATCATCAGATGATTTTTTGAGAAAACCTCTGAACATTCAGCACTTGTGGTCAGTTTTCCCTGCCCAAAAAATGAGTGGTTTTTGCAGACATTCCATAAACACAGGAAGCTTTGACTGTGTCTCTAACAGATAGGGAAACAGAAAAGTAACATACACACAATATAAAGGCAAAAGCTGAACTTGCCATGATAGCTCAGAGGAATGCAGTCCAGAAGTCTGACTCTATAGCCAGAGCCAGATGTTTCAAACAGAATATCCCAAATCTGTAAAGTACAATTCTGACATCAGCTACCTGTGTTTTAGATTTCTTTTTAATTATTGATTTTCCTTCCTGAAGCATGGCACTTTGAGTCTCTGGTTTTATTTTGTTTCTTTGTAGGGGTAAAAGGGGCAGCATAACGGGCTAAAAAACTGCTGTGAAGAATTCCCATGGTATTTAGCTTCCTGATCATCTCATAACTGGTTTTAATTTTTATCTGACAAAATATTAGCCTCAGTTTTATCGTTTGCAGGAAGTTTCATGGACTTGTATTTTATCCAAGTTTTCATCAGTTTCAAATTTTTTGTTTTCTAGCTGCTTACTGTTTCATTTTTTTTCTAAAGAGTAGCTGAAAAGAAATTCCTGATTATTTTTTCCTGCACCATTTGTTGTTTTTATATAGCCTAATTGTTGTTAGTTTCCTTTATAAAAGAAACACTTAAGTTCTTTTCATCCATGGGGTTTTTTTTGAAAGAGAAGCCTTTACTTTTTCTAATTCCCTCACCAGTCTTTCTCCTCAGCTTTGCTTTTGCCCAGTTGCTCACCAGAATTGAAGCCACAAATACAGATGAAGGTATCCTTTTCCCTTTCAAATAGCCTTTTAATATTATAATTATATTCTTTTCCACATGAGTGTTAACCTTTTTAACCTCATCAGCCTAATGAACAGAGATTTTAGCAGAACCGTCAGAATTAGTCACCTGAGCAGTTAGTTATTAACAAGTGAAACTCAGACCATTTTTCCCAAAGTACATTACTTCTCTCTGAAAAGTAAAGAATTTGCCTGATGTTATTCTGTCCAGTTTTTTCATTTCTACCCAGGTAAAACTACAGGAGAGAACCTTGAACTGAAACATCCCTAACACTTTATGATTATTTCTGTGAATAAATTGTCATTGTTGGAATAGCTGAATCTGAGGGCTTTTAATCATTCTGAATTTAAATTATGAATCACAATAATGTGATACTTATTTTTTTAGAACCAGTATTCTTTGACAACCTTCCTAATTTTTAATTGGTTTTCTAAAATTCTCTGTTAATATGATTTCTCCCTTCATAGATCTTGTCATCATTGTCAGCCTGTTTGTCAACAGGAACCCTGTTCCAGAAGTTTTTGTTCTGTGGAAATGTTTGATAGTAAAAAAATTAATCAAATGAGACAAAACAGCCTCCCAAGATTTTGAAATCTTCAACATAGTGGAAAAACCCCTAAGCATCTTTCAGGATATTATATAATATTGGTGGCATTAAAATATCCACGGAAAACAAGAAAAAAACACTTTTACTTTTAGTAACGTGTATTCCTCCAGATGTTTCAGATTTCCATTGCACTCTTCTGTGGTAAATTCCTCTGTGAAAAGTTCAGTTACCATTTCATCAAGAGAGGGCTCCTTAATTTTTGGTGTGGTTTTGTTTTACCCCAAGTGCTCTGTGTTAACAAAGACAAGTTAAAATATTGTATGTTCTATTGCACTCTACAATTAAGATTTAAAATACTGTGTTCGGAAAAAAAATCCCCAAAAACATATCATTATTGGGTTTATGCTGAAAGCTGTTTCATTTGGTTTGGTGAAACTCTTAGAATCCCAGTTGGTTTCCAGTTAAAATCTGCTTTTGATGTATCCCTGCTCCATCCTTCTGCTTTCTCAAATCAGCCCAATCTGAAACTTGTCCCATGACTGATGGACACTGATGCAGCTCCTCCCTGCAAGCTCTGGTCACTGCTCCTTTGGGTGTGCTTTGAAACTGGTCAATAATAAGGAACAAAAGACTCCTGGCCCTTCACACTGTTTTATCAAACTTGCTGCCATGGTAGCTTTAGCACTGCCCATTTCCAACCTCAAGCCACATATGGTAAGAAATACTGTTTTACCAGGCAGTGTGGTCAAGTGGCATCATAGTCCGTAAGTTACAGATGTTGAAGTGGTTCAAGTGAAGTACACCAAAAACTCATCTAAAAGGGAAGTCTTAATCAGCTATTCTTAAGAAAACTGTCAGCACCCTTGGAGAATTCCCAGCTGATAATCAAATGTCATCTGACCCCCACCAGGTAAAGGCTAAAAGTGATTTACTTTTGGTTTTTTAAATCGAAAGCATGCAGTGTCTTTGCATCCTTTATTCTGCTGAGCTGTTGTTTTCAGCAGTGGTTTTGGCTAGTTCATCCATCACAGGCTTCTGTGGGAGATGTAGGCAAGCCCTGTAAAGGCAGGGTGCTGGATTAGATCCCATGCAGATTTTCAAAGGCAGAAATGCAGCAGTAGGACCCCTTTTCACTGGGAGCAGCTGGTGCCCAGTGTAACAAGCTGTCTGTGCCACCAGTGTCCCTGAACCAAAGAAGTTTTCACCCAGTCTGTAGACCTGTGGTTTTCCTTATGAAGAACTTGGGATTCTGTGGACAAAGAGTGCCCATGCTGGTGTTACAGACAGATACTGTATGTTTTTCTTGAAAATTAATGGGGGTTTCTGTAGTTGGTCAAAATTAATGGGGTTTTGTTCAGTGGTCAATTGGTCAGTGGGATTTTTTTTCTTTGTAATAATTAGGCATGGATAATTAAATACAAAATTTTATCAACTTTGTGGAAGTAAAGGACTAAAGGACCATTATGAATAACTGTTGCAGTTGTCAACATTTCTATGCTGTTCTGAGGAAATTAATATGCAACCACAAACATTTGTTCCAGGCAGACATTTGGCATTAAAAGATGCACTCCAGGATTTTTTTTCCCTTACGTTTGAATTTAATCTGTCAGGCCATTTTTAAGTGTAGGAAAGAGACTTTGTTTTTGAAAGCTGAGATTCCTGACATAGTTCTGGTTTCAGAGGGAATATTTAGAGAATGAACAAGGGCCACAGGACTCTGCCTCCTATTTTGCCCCCATTCTGCCTCTCTTCATCAGACTTCTTCTTCTCTGTTCTGTGTTGTTACGTTCTTGTGCTTTATCACAGCCAGTGATAGGGACAGATAAAAAATGTAGTTCTAGGTTTCTTCTTCCTCATTTTTCTCTTCCACTCAATAAAAGCCGATGACTGGTTATGCCTATTGACTCTCAATAGCAGTTGAGGGCTTCTTTGGGAACTTCTGGAAAATTTCATCTTGGTTATGTGTTGTGTACTCACAACAGTGACTGCTTCCTGTGCCCACATGTGAAGTAAATTAAGCACCCCATAATGTCCTGAAGGTTGTCATCTTTCCCCAGTCATCATAACTCTTCCAACAGACAGGTTTTCAGCTATTTCTGGAGTAAATGGTTTTTTCGTGAAGACAGGAGAGCAGAAGTTTATCTAGTCCCAATGCTCTTGCAGTCATGTTTCTACTGCCAAATTTCTGCTATTCTGGGGGAAAAAAAATAGCATTAACATAGCAAATGTTTTACCTTAATTTAAAATAATAAGGGAAGTCAGAAGAGAAAGAAGGAGAATGTTTAGAATGTTAAAAAATATACCTTTAAATTAGAGAGAGATTAAGAAAAAGAGAATTAGGAAATTTCCTTACTTATAAATTAAGAACCCCTGAATGGAGGGTTCTCTCAAAATGTTGTGAGTTGCAAGATGCTCAGCTGGCAGGGAAAATCACTCAGTGACTTGTTCATTTTTCTTTTAATCTTGAGTGTCTAGTTTTGCTTTAAAAATAAGCAGTGTGGGTTCTATGTTGAATTCCAGTACTGAGTAACATAAACCCTGAGGGGTTTTTTGTAAGTTCAAACAAAAAATGTGCCATGAGGTAACAAAGAATCTACTATTCTGGGTCTGAGTTTTGCTTCATACATTGTCTGTGAACTTAAGACTATTACTTGTTACTGTTATTCTGTCTGTGTTGTAAAATGGGCTTCTGCAGCCCTAAGATCTGAGAACAAAAAAATTCACTGAGAGCTGAGTGCTCATATTTGAAACATAAAGAGGAAGAGCAGTAATCCCTGGTTTTGTCAGACCCAGAACGTGCACGTTGCCTTTGTCAGAGATTGCTCAGGCTGGCCAAGGCAAAGCCGAGCAGAGGCTCAGGTAGTCTCATGCCTTCTTAGTCCAAGCTTCTTGTCACCAGCTGTATTCTCTCAAAGACAAGGCTCTGTTAAAAGGAGATTTGGTGTGATTCTATATAATTTCTAGTCCCAGTGATTTTAATGATACTTCTTGTAATTATTTTTACAGTTTTAGTAAAATTTTCACCCACTTCCCTCGATACTGATGCTGTGTGCTGTATAGATTCCTAGAAATAACTAGGCTGTATCCTTACTAACAGCAGTGTAGTGGAAGATAGCAATATTCTTAGTTGTGTACAGTTCTCACAGTGCTTCACAAATAGCAATTTTTCAGCCTGTTTTAACTTTCTTCACAGACTCAGAACCAGAGGCACAAAGCAGGTAAGTTACATGGGAAGGGCACTAACTGGGAATCAGTGATAAGCCCTCATTTAGAAGAGGGCTCCTTCCTTTTATGTAATCTCTACAGTGTTACATTGCTTTTATAAAACTTCTCTTTTACTTTAAAAAATCATGTAATGTTTTTAGAAATCCAATCCATTGAAACAATTTTATTTGTCCGTTGTTTACTGTATTTAAATTGAAAGGACATGTTTCAAAGCTGTTATGAAATTTGGCACTGTCATTTATTGAATAAATTATTTATTTGGGGGGAAGAAACCAAAAATATCCCCCAACTATTTTGTTAGAATTCTTGAGAGCTTAAGGTCTTTATGCTCTGAAAGCAGTTGTAAACAAAATAAACTTCATGCAGGAGTAGTGAAATTTAATGTCATACAAAGTTCAAAAAGGATTAAAAGAAACTTAAAGAGCTTATTCTCAACACCAAGCTCCTGTATTAATACTGAGAATTGATCTACCTCATCAACAGGAGGTGGGAGAATCCCATTGGTTTTGTTCTTATATTGTTCCGTCATATTAAATATTCCATACATAACATTTCAGACCAAGTTTTTTATTATATGTTTTTTAACATGTGGTGAAGGAGTGTACTATTTTCCCTGTATCTAGAGCACTCAGCCAAAACTAGATGTTTGATCTATGCATCCATCCTGAGGCTGTCTTTTGCAGAACAGGGGAGGTTCTGCAGATACCCTCTTTAATTAGAGAAGCCAATGATCAGGTCTGCTTTGCAGAGAATAGCCCCAAATTAGCAATCCCAGCTTTACCTCCAAGCAGGCTGCTGAGTCTGTGTTGGGCAGTACAGTATCATGCAGAGGTGCTAAGCAGATTTTGGTCCTGGCAGTGCTCTCAGTGCTAATTAGAGTTTATACCTTTGTGTACTGAAGCAGCTAAACGTCTTTCAGTTCTGGCACTGACTTGTCTGACACTTGCTTGGGGATTTTTACAGGGTGCTCATTATGTGATACACACATGCCCAAAGGATCTGTAAAGTGAACTGGGTAACAAGTGATGCTGTGAGAAGAAAAGATAAATAGTAACCATACCAGGAAGTTCTGAATATATCATTAAGTACAGGAAATGCAATTATACCCTGGAGTATTGTAGAAACAGGCATCTATATCTTGCTTTACATCAAAGTAACATGGGGAGTAGAGTGAACAAGAAGGGCTCAGGTGAAATGTACAGTATGCTGTAGTGATTTGAGCAGTTGTAGACAACAGAATGAAACCAGTGCTCTGCTTTTGCAAGGAAAATACCATGCAAAACAATCCTGTTTTGTGCAACTGCCCTGACAAAAACATGGTGTGTTGCTTTTCTAATCCAAGTTAAGGTTTAATTGCTCAGCATGTACCCCATCTTCTGACACAGGATTTATTTCAGCAAACCAACAGATTTTAAAATGAGATTTACCTGTTAAACACTCAAATTGAAATACATTACAAAATGGTTTAAAAGTCACACTTTTTTCCTTGTACTCACTTGTCATCAGGGTGCACTTGTTACCCATCTGCTGACTGTTACTGGATTTGTTAATAAAAGCAGGAGCAATGAGCAAGCACTGCCAGATCTTGCCTTAAAAGTCCTTCAGGCTGTTGTGGTAATAGCCAAAAAACTAAAAGCTGCACATAGAGAAGTTGAGCTGGCAATCTGTCAAGGATCCAAAAACTGCCTCAGTTTTAGACTTGTAGTTGCCAGTTGTAACAAGGTCTTCAGAAGGAATAGCTGTTAGCATGCAGAGCCCTCATTCCATCAACGATGAAATGAGTCAGGATGTCCCACTCATGAGTCCTGCTCATCTCTGTAGCTTAGATGCATGAGTCCAGAACATCTAAACCTCACTAACTCTCAGCAGTTGTATGTTCTGAAGTCTTGGCTCTAGAGCTGTGTACTAAAGAAGAAAGGTTGTAAGCAGCTTTCAGTTTCATCAAAATTTGTGTTTGATGTGCTGGTGTTAGAACATGCAGCCTTTGTGTTAGAAATCGTCATCTTTCCAGTAAACTGCTGAACTGAAATTGAAATCACCAAAGTAAAACTTGTGCAAAAAGGCTGCTGGAGAATTGGGGCTCTGGTTAAGCTCACTGCTGCCTGCACTGGGAAGGTGTGTGGGTGATTCTTTGTAAAACTTAACTCCAGCCATGAGCTTCCAGGAGCCTCTGGCAGAGGGCTCTGGTGACAGTCCAGTTGTTTGCTAAGCTTGTTGTTCCTGTAGACAAATGAATGTTAAAATAGCTCCTAATGAAACTTTAGCTCCTGGCTGGCTCCTAGGCTATTATCCAGCCATAGCAGCTATGCCATTTGAGTGCCAGTTTTCAATTCTGCTTGATTAACAATTGCTGCAGACCATAGGAGGGTTGAGATGGATGTTAAACACTCTGACATGCAGAGGATTACCACTTCCAGTGGGTTTATTGTTGACACTTGCAAACTGCTGCTTTGCCACCCACTGTTACAGTGCCAGTGAGGAAATGGGAGAGGTGTGACACCAGGTTCTAAACAGATTTCAAACCAATGTGTTGCTCAGTAAAACTGTTTGAAAATTTGAAATAAAGAGAAAATTTTACCTGCAAAATGAGTAGGAGCTGTGAACTTTAATTATCTGTAATGACCTTAATGCTTGAAACTGGCACCTGCATGCTAAAATATACATGCTGTGATGCACTGCATTAATTACAACAGTACCTTTGTGATGGGTGTGCAGAGGCTCTTCTCTCTGCTATTGCCCAAGGGCTATTGTGTGGCAAGCCAGTGGCAGTCTTGTGTCCAAAATCTGTGAGTAGCTTTCCCACACAAATGGAAAGCCATTAGTATGTGAGATAATTTTAACTAACTCAAAGATAGTTTTTCTCGGAAGAAAAATAGTATTCTTCACTGAATTTGTCAACTTGCTATTTCAGATACTTCCTTTGCATCTGGTAATTTGGATCTTATGCTGGAACATAAAAAAATATGTCTTCTGAGGTTTGATGAATTTACATTCAAATCAGGATTGATTCCAGGAAAACGATCGGGGAATTTCTTTTTTATATTTCATTGGGGCAGGGAGCAGTATGTAAATTATACAGACCCATGAGCTCTGCCCAAATTGCTTTTCATAGCACAAAGATTAATGAGAACATCAAGTAATTTCTTTAAAAATAAAAAACATTAGCTGCCAAGCAATTAGTGAAATGTTTCAAAGAAAGAAAAAGGAGCTAATGAGAGGACAGATTAGTATATATTTGTTATTCCTGTGGATTGGATTTCTTGTGTTTACTACTGCTGAATCTCATCTGGCATGCTAATAACATATCAAGTTGCAAAGATCTCAGTGATACCAAATGCATGTTTGCTATCAGGGACAATAGGAAAGACCAAGATAAGGCTGTGGGACACATGGAGATAGATGTCAGGAGAGAGTCTGCACCTGGGCTGCACTCTTGTTTCCTGAGCTGGGACTGAACATTTTCCCAGCTCTCTTGCTGTGGCAGCTGGTCTCAGGCTGTACAAATACAAGGTCTGAAGTGAAGGGGATAAAGTATTATTTGTTCTGCTACATGATGAATGGTTGTTTATAAGATAAGGCTGCATGCATCTTTCTTCCCTTTTTCTCCTCTCAGAAAAAAAAAAGACTTCTCTGGGTTTCAGTAGACAATTTTTTCTTTTAAGTGTTTGTTTATTTGTGGATTTTCTTGTTCCCCAGTGGCTCTACTTTTGATGGTAAAAAAAACAAAAAACCTTTGGACAAACCTGGCAGGGTTGGCTGTTGACAAAAATTTACACTGTTTGAAGGCACAAGCAGTTTGGTTCTCAGGATCTTCCCTGATCCTGAGAAAGGTGAGTATTCAGGTCAAATAAAAAGTCTCCTGTCTTCCAGAAATAACCTCTTTACCTTCTAGGCTTATATAATGAATTTTCACAGCTTAAATACTTATTGCTTGAGGTATGCACACAGTTTGATTGAAACAGAATCATTCCTGAAGGTTAAGTGTAATATTAACTTTTTTTGCTATCAGCAAATTTGCTTTTCCCGAGCCAAAATCATGCAGTAGACATTTCCCACTCTGCTGTTTCTTCATGGTAGAAATCTCTTAAGACTACAGTGTAAATTCCTCCGTCACCAGTCATAGGTAGATAGGTTAATTTAGGTTGTATGAATGTGGACATATTTTCCTACATCCTGTCCAAATTCAGATTGATGCCTTGATGTGTGATGGTTGAGAACTTCCACAAGACAAAACTAAATCCTGTCAGGAGAGGAATGCTCACATGTACAGCCCAACAACTTCTGTTCATTCACTTACTGCAGCAGCTTTTCTTTTTTGCTTCTGTGCTGCAGGAGCTGCCACTGCTGTATGAACTGCTGTGAACTCTGGTACATGAATTCAGGACATTCCTAAAACACTTGAACTTTTCCCAGTTGCAGCCAAGAGAAGGGAGATAGCTATCTGCCCTGATACTTCTGTACAGCATCTCTCTGCTGTTATATCAAGGGGTGGACATCAGAAATATAGTCAGTTTTCTTCTTTCCTATTTTTCATTCCTGCTCTGTTCTCCTATCATATGTTACTGTACCAATAAGATCAGTAGCACAAATCTGTCAGAGGTATGCAATGGCAATTGTTCCTTGTTCTGCTTAGGAAAAATCCCCAACAAAACTGCAAAGCTAAATTACAGGACACCTCGTAGTCTTGTAGATATGGCAGCAGATGTTACAGTGATAGTGTATTTATCTATATATAGCTCAAAGCACTGGCAAATGAACTGCTTCACAAGGATGGAACTCTGCCTTTGAAGGTATTGGCCTTCTTGTTGTCCACAACTTTTTCTCAATTGCATTCAGTAGAACTGGGTGTGATATCATTTGGGATAGTGTAAATCAGAGGAGATGACAAAATTTAATGCAATTTCTGCACCATTGTAAGGTCATGAGTGGACTCTCACCTGAAGAGTTGCTGCTTTTTGGATTTGTTGATTCACAGTTCTTTTCAGTTTGGTGTTTGTGTACAGTTGATTGTAGTATTTCTTTCATCCCCCCCACCCCCATTGCATATTAATTGCCTTTTTCTGTTACTTGGCCTTTTCACTCTTCTTTTCTATGGTACAATACCACAGTCTAAGTAAAAATGGACTGGGTGTTCTTTTTCAAGACTGTTTTTTAAACACTTTTTCAAAATAGAAGATTACTTTAGTCAGATTTAAGTAAGTGACTTGAGACTTCATTGAGTGGGACATAAATCCAACAATATATACAAATAAACAGTTTTAAATGATCTATTAATCTTTTTGTGGTCTGAAACGCTCTGAAGCTATAAAGAGAAAGACGTAGGAAGACATCTTACCAAGAGTGAACTTTGGATTTTGTTTTTTCTGTTACTTATTTTTTGTAGATTTTTTTCAGAGAATAACATTAGTAACTCCTAACTACCAGCTAAAGCAAATCTGATTTTAAAAGAAAGCACAATACAAAAACTTGGGAGACACGTTTGCTCAGTTGAAATCTAGCAAATAACAGTAGTCCAATTAGAGTGAAAGGAGTCTTGGGGAAAAAATAAAGAAGACCTTCTCAGAGCTATTTTAAGATCTTAGGTCATGAGTTAGGTCATGTGCTTCTTAGCATTTGGTGTGGTATCTGAGTAGACCCTCAGATTACAGATCAGGGCAGGTGCAGAAGACTGTGCTATAAATACTTTTTTACTTAAGGAGTTCACTAATTTCTTGAATGACAAACCAAACAGAAACATTACTTCTGAAGAGGAAAAGTATTTCAATAATTTAAAGCTTAATTTTTCCAATAAATCATCCCATAGTTCTTAATTACAAAAGCTAAACTGCTCTCCACCGTTACTTAGGAAATGTTGCAGAAAACTTTTCACAGGGTTACAGCATGTATTAAGCATGACTGGCATGTTCTGGAGTATTTCTGTACTTGTTTGCTGCCTACTGAGCTGTGCAGAGAACTGGCCATCGGGATTCCTGCCTTCTGGTTTAGGGCCTTCTCTTCCCTTATGGCTGAAGTGTAGATGACCAATTTCCCCAGGGGTAATTTTCTCTTTTTATTCTTCTTCAGAAATATTGTCCCTCAATTTTAGTGCAAAGCTCTTGGAGATCCTTACAGAATAAAATACACTGACTGTACTAATAAAACCTTCCCGATTCCATCAATAATCCACAACCCAAAACAGAAAGAGACCTAGGAGAAGAAGTAGGTAAAGCAACTCCAAAGGCATGTTTGAAGTTTATCCCAGTGATCATGTCCACCTCTTGTTTTTCTAGGTGAATACAGATGTTTTCAATTTCCTATTTTTTGATAATATCCTACACTCCTGTTGTTGGCTTCCTTTGTCCAAAAGGAACATTCCTGTTTTACAAGGGAAGCAGAGGTCTCAGAGACCTTTGAGAAATTGGTTTATATTTCATTTTTATTTGCCTCCATGTGAGGGAACACTCCACTTTTCAAATACATACAGGCCTGTGAGTTCGCTCTGACTGACCTAACTTGAATCCTTAATAGTCTTTTAGGAGGCATGTTTTATAGAACTGGCAGAACCAGTTGTTAGGTGTCATTTCCTACCCTTTTGTCTGTTATCAGAATCAACCCCCTATGACCAACACAATCTATGCCCAAAGAGCAGATCCTCCTCAAGGCAAATTTCTGCCCATGTCAAGGGATAGGTGACATGACAGAAACATCATTATATAAACAAGTCCCAGCCTTACTCTGTACTGTATTGTCAGTAAGCCTGAATTGTGGCATCACCTGCTCACAGAAAGAGTCATGAATTTCAAAACTAGGTATCCTTTCTTGGTGCTTTGAGTTTGCTGTTTTGATTTTCTAAAGAGTCCAATTAAATTAACAGAATTCAAAATTAGTTCAGTAGGTACTCCCCAGAAGAAAGTGAAACTACTGCTAATGAGTTTCTGCACCATTTATTGATGAGGAGGGATGAGATGAGATTAGATTATATTAGATAAAATGAGATGAGATGAGCCATTGTGGTGAAAAGCAAGAGTTGACAAGTAACATTAGAGAATTGGTACTATGTCACAAAAACAAAGTTTGTGCTGCCTTCTTTTTTCAGTAAGTAAAAATAATTTGCATACAATCTGTCTTCACATATCAATTAAAGAGGGAGAGGCTATACAAGCTATTTCATTTCTAAACCTATCTTTCTTGGCCAGCTGGAACAGAAGTTTCCAAGTAATTGAAATTGTTAATGAAAGGTATAGCAAGCACGTTAACACATGTCTGTACTTTTCATACTCTCTCCAGGAGGAAAACAAAAATTAAATCACCATCAGCCATTCAGCCCCATGCATACAGGTCATCTTGCTATAAACAAAGCTTACTAACTGGACATTTTCATGTAAGTAGAACCTCAAGATTTATTTTTTTTTTCCTGTGGAGGTGATGCCATCCTTCAGGTATTTTTTTTTAAACTTTGAGTTCCTTTCCTTCTGCCTGTATCTCATACTTTCTGCTGTATCCTAGAGGCTCCCATGTCACGGCTAACATTCTTTTAGAAAACTCCAACAGGAGCTGCACAGGCATTCTTTTAAGAGCCTATCAGCACCACTCCCAAATTAGCCAGACAGTTGTTTGTTTAATTTCGCAAGACATTTTCTTTCCCCAAAGTGAGAAGAGCTACCTCAGTGAATTCCCAGCCATGATACTCTATGTTTTTAAGGCATCTGCTGTGGCAGAGGAATATGTTCTCCTAAACTAGGGTTAAAACATACTGATACATTTAACAAAGCAGTCAGTTGTTAAACAATAGGTAACTAGGTATCTTTTAACTACTCGTTATACTTATCTCAGAAAGGCCCTAATCTGTTCTAATTGACTATAGTGTAAAATCAAGTGTAAGTGCAAAGAGACAAACTACACTTTAGAGTTGGTTGTGACTAAATCTGTAGAGTTTTTCAATATTCTTGTGTTTTGAAACATTCTGTGGAAGTGCAATGTTTTTCTCAGTAATTTTTACTGTTACTGTTGTACTAGTTTGGTTATTAAACCAATGCAGTGAGAAAGGCCTGCAGTGAGAAATCATCTTTTCTTTAAGTAGGCATAAGGAAAGCTTCTATTTTGACTGGACCTCTACTCCCTAGGAGCAGTATACATGAATCCCCATGCCAAGTTGTGAGCCTCTGAATTTTGTATAGTTCCTAGGTTAATTCAGATTATGGCCTTTCTGAGGACTTGGGGACTGCAACTGTTGGTCTGGACCCTCATAAGGGGACTTTGTAGACCTGAAGCTTTGTGGTGCAGCTTGTTTAAGCTCTCCAAGGCCTGCTTTGCAAATCCAGCCCTTAACTGCCCTGGTAAGTACCGTGGGCCAGAAGTTGTAGGACATTCCCTCCTCCTGCAAAGTAACATCAGCTCAGCTGATCCAGTGACAGCACCAGGGAGGAATTTTCTGCTACAAGTATTGAGTGTAGACAAAGGCTGCCTAATTTTCTTTGTGCAACCCACATCCTGTGGGACTCATGCACATCCCTGTACTTTCTACGCTGTACAAGGGAGCGTGCGTCCCGAGGACAACGTGTTGTGTCTTGCTCACTCTGCTGATGAGACTGTGAGAGACATGCCAGAAGTGAATTAAATAGGTCTTCACTTAATTATATGTAATTTTGTTAATTGTCTATCTGCTGCTGTCCCTCGCTGGCATTACGAAAGGGTGCAAGTCACCTCTGTAGCTAAGATTCCCTGCCCCAGCTTTTCCTGGGTTCCATCCCTCGCAGCTCTGGGTACCCTGGCAGGGCATGGCTCGCGCTGTTCCCGTTGAGGGTGGCAGTAGCTCCCGTCCGCCTTTTCTGTTCCCTCCTTGCGCCCTTGAGCGTGCAGTACCGAGGCAGGGCCCGGAGCCCCGGCCAGGTACTGCAGAGAGAGCGGTGCACTTCGGAAGCTCTGGCAGCCGCTGGCACCTCTGCCCTGCCCCAGCACTGCTCTGGGGGTCAGGGTCGCCCCTCAGCCCCTTCCCCTCGCTGTGGGTCCCGGCGGAAGGCCAGCCCTGCCCGGGTCCCACCGCAAAGTCTGGGCTTCGTGCCCGGCGCTGCACGGGCCGGCGCAGCGCCCCGCCGCCCGTGCTTGCTGCAGCCTGGCTGTTGAGTAGAAGTGCCCCCTCCTCCTCCGGCTGCCGGGGGAAGGTCTCCGAGCGCATTCATTCCGTACGGGCATGCGATTAACCCCTTACTGCCCGTCCTCCAGCCCCCGTGCCCAGCAGCCCCGCCTCCCCCTGCCGCCTGATGCGACCGGCTCCGCCACCCTCCTGCTGTAGAACAGATTGATTTCCACGGGTGGGGACGGCTCCAGCACGGGGCCGATGTCATCCAGACGCGCTGCCCGCTGCCAGCAGCCTTCGCGCCCGTCTCCTCCGCTCCCCGCGCTCCGGCTTGCTGCTTTTTTTTTTTTTTTTTTTCCCTCCCAGGAGTAGCAGCGAAATGTCCCGTCCTGCCTATTTGGAAATGGGAACAAATTGCTCCCCCGCCTTACCTCGCCCATCGCATCCCATATATAGTCATATCTGCGGTCAAATGGCAGGCGGCAGCGAATGGGAAGGCTGTGCCTCCCAAAAAAACCCGGGGGGCAGTGAGAGGGAAAGGGGTAGGGACGAAAGGAGGAGGGAGGGAGGGAGGGAAGAAAAAAAGCCCTTTCCAAAAAAGTATTGGATGTCTTGAGGAATGCAGTCAGCCCCCTGGGAAAGTACATATCTGTGAGGCGCTCCCTGCTCGCCGCTTGCATTCGGCCGGCGCCCCGTCCCGCACGGATCAACTCGGCCGCCCGGCAGCTCCGCTCCGCTCCGCTCCCCCGGGGGCCTGCGTCCGGACTCGGGGCTGTCCCGCAACTTTTCAAGTTTTTCTCTCGGAAGAAGTTCGCGCGGGGACGCGCCCTAACCCACCGCCACCATGGATGCCATCAAGAAGAAGATGCAGATGCTGAAGCTGGACAAGGAAAACGCCTTGGACAGAGCCGAGCAAGCCGAAGCGGACAAGAAGGCAGCGGAGGAGAGAAGCAAGCAGGTCTGCACCGAGGGCCCGGGCGCAGCGAGCGCCGGGGCGCAAATCTTTCCAGACTCCTCTTTTTTTTACCTCCTCCCCTCTTCTTCCCCCCTCACCGTACTTTGTTATATTCCACCCCCGCGCCCCTGCAGAACTGGTTGAACTTTCCCTAAGGCAGAGCTTCAGCCTGGCAGCCGCTGGTTCCCGGGGGCGCGGCAGGAGGTCCTTCCCCCTTCCCCACCATTCCAGCTGGGGAGCAGAGCCCTGGGACGGCGGCGTGGCCTCTGTGCCTTTGTCACAGGGGGACGGCTTAGAGAGGCTGCCCAGAACGCCTGGTTAGCACTGGGCAGATGTGCGGCGATTTGGCAAAGGACAGTTAAAGCTGTGTTCGCCCACTCCAGCATCACTCAGCAGATGTGTCCGATTCGAACTTCCCTCCCGCCCTTCTCCGGACACATGCCCCACTTTTTTGTCCTTCTCCAAGCCCCCTCCTTTACACCTGGGGCTTCTTGATTCAGGGAGGGGGATGCATTGATTGCACGTTTCTGGGAGATCCTGAAGGAGGAGGGAGAAAGGAAGAGCGATTTTATAAATTAGTTTCAGTTTTCTAAGCCAAGGGAGAAACATATTTGTGCGTTATATTTCCTCTTGTGCACCTAGTTAGAGGATGACATTGTGCAATTGGAAAAGCAATTGCGTGGGACGGAGGATACAAGGGACCAAGTGCTGGAAGAGCTACACAAGTCTGAGGACAGCCTCCTCTCCGCAGAGGAGAATGCTGCCAAGGTATCGTGCCCTTGCTGCAAGCAAAGAGGATCTAACTGTCTCTCCTTCTTTCTCTCTCTGTCTGTCTGTCCTTTTCTGTCTCTTCTGCACTCACACCTCTCCGTTTGCACGATCACGCTGCCTGCTGCACCTTTTCCTGCCCACCCTCCCCTCTCCACCACTTTCCACCCACATCACAGCTGGAGGACGAGCTGGTGGCTCTACAAAAGAAGCTGAAGGCCACTGAGGATGAGCTGGACAAATACTCCGAGTCCCTTAAAGATGCACAGGAAAAGTTGGAACTGGCTGACAAAAAGGCCACAGATGTAAGTTACCCCCATCCCTTTCACCACAAGCCCGATAGAGAAACCACAAACTCCCTCTGCTCAGGACAGCCTGGACTCCTACTCAGCAGCAATGCAAAGCTCTGCTGAAGGCAGGGTCCAGGCACCTCCTGGACAGGGAGGTGGGAAACACAGCACTGCCTCCCTGCATGAGGTTTTCACACTATCAGAGGCGTCTGATTGGGTTTCTGCTCACTTGACGTGTGCTTTTTATGTGTACTTGCCACTCCAGATGTGAAAGTAAAGAAATGGTGATTTATCTATTCAGGTGATGGGTAAAACAACTCAGGGTAGAACAACACTGTCTTGATAGTGAAACAGAAGCAGAGAGTTAGTAGTGAGTAGGTGCTGGAGAGGGAGATCCAGAAGAGCAAGGGCTGCTAGTTCTGTTTTCAAGAGAGCTGTTCCTAGGTATGCATGTGTTAGAACTGCTGGTAGATACTGGTTTGGCTCAATGGTCCTTGAGATAAAAGGTTCTCTCCTGCTTCCCCCCCCCTTGGAATCAGTGGAACTGCTTCACTTGTCAAAGAAAAGTTCAGTCTTGTGTGACGGAAGATTGTCCGGAAGATGATACTGCTAGTTTTGCAGTTCAGAGGACAGGGATCTTGGGAGCAAGCTGGGAGATATATATAGCTCAGCACTTTATATGGTAATAAGGCAAGAGCTTGTGCCTCTCCCAGGCCCTCATCCCACCCACCTGTCTGTTCCTGACATGCATTTAATGGATCGCATGCATGGAACCATAAGAGTCTGTGTAGTTAAGGTCTTGGTCTCTGTTGCCGCTGTTGGACAATTCAATTCTCCTTGAGTAAATCTCAGGTCTGAATTACAGGATTAGATGGAACTACAGTACTTCCAAAGCAATGATCCTCCTTTTCCTATAGCTCAGCTTTAAAAGTCAGCCTTAAAGCCAAAATGAAAAGGAGTTATCACAATGAAGAAAGCAAAGTATTTCAGGGGGAGGAAGGATACTTTCAGAAACGGAAATGTTACAAACAACAACGTCTAGAAGACAACATGCTTTTATCTTATTTTACTTCTAAAAGGAATAAAGAAAGAAAAGGTTTAGCTTCAGTATGGCAACTAGGTTACATAGCTTTGAAAGAGAACCCAAGGACTTAACAAACAGAAGTGTTCAAAGGAACAGGGGAGAGGGATCCATGTGTAATGTAGATCAGATGTCTGCTCTGTGCAGGCTGCCATAGGAGAGGCAGCTTCCTAGCAGGACATTTATTTAGCTTGTTCAAAGGACCCGCATATAGATCCAAGGGAGATATTCCTTATATGGAAAAGTATGCAGACTATTTGGAAATAGCTTGCCTTGGATGAAGGCAGGAGAAATGCTACTAGATTCCCTTTGTGAAACTAAGGATCTTCCTAACTGATCCCCATGTCACCTGCCCCTGCTGGAAAACAGTGTTTGGAAGCTAGTTGAGGGCAATTTTATTTGCAGTCTTCCCTGAGGTGGAGGGTGGGAGAGTGTCTGGCTTGTTTTCATCGAGGTAAATGTCTTATTTATTTGTATGCATGGAATATATCTGACAGTTTAGGGATGTATTTATTGGTTTTGGCAATGAAGAGTACATTTGGGGCATTGCAGTTGACCCAGTATTTACCTTATTAGTTTGGATAGTTCCAAGCCTTAGGAAAAGGGCAGAGGCAGGGAGGGAGTGTCGGCTCTCTGGGATGGACTCGCCTTTCGCTGGGACGAGAAAATCTTACCTGTCCGGTATGACTCATCCCCCAAAAGCCAGGCACATCCCCGGAGCCACCTCACCCGAGAGGGGGCAGCTGCAGCCCCTCTCCCCTCCCCGTGTCTCAGGAGCCAGGCCGGGTGCAGCAGCATCTGGCGGGTTCCTCGATGTCATCTTATCACATCGCTCATATGGGGGCGGTTTGCGGGGCAAAGGTGGTTCTTGACCCCGGGTCCGGTCCGGTCCGGTCCGGTCCGTGGGACCTCGCGTGCTGTGCCGCCAGGCGGCGCTGCTGCTCCGGCACATCCACCGGGCACGGCCGCGGGGCACGGCCCAGCACCGGCCACGACCGGCCCATCCCGGGCCTGACTGGCCCATTCCCGGTGAGGAGTGGTCCATCCCCGACCACAACCGCGGTCGGACCGGGCAAGGGCCGGCCCCTTCACTGCCACGACAGGCCCATCCCGGTTCAGGACCGGCCCATCCCCAGGACGGCTGGACCATCCTCCGTCCCCGCCCCGCTCCCAGCCCGGTGCCGCAGCCCCGCCCCGGAGCGCTGCGGCGCGGGGGGACTTCCGGGGCTGCGGCGGGCGGAGGGAGGCGGCGCGGGCTGGGCGAGGTGCGGGCATGGCGGCGATGAGCTCGCTCGAGGCCGTGCGCAGGAAGATTCGCAGCCTGCAGGAGCAGGCGGACGCCGCTGAGGAGCGGGCGGGACGGCTGCAGCGGGAGGTGGACCAGGAGCGGGCGTTGCGGGAGGAGGTAGGGCCGCCCCTCAGCCCGGCTTGGGCCCGGGGGTTGGGGGCGCGGGTCCCGGGGCGCGGCTGCCCCGCCTGCCTCCCCGGCCGGCGGAGTGCGAGGCCGCTTCCTTCGCCGCCGTGTCCCACAAGATGGGTGTTACCTGCCGGGCCGGCCGCGGGGTCGGCCCGCAGAGCTGCGTTCCGCGGCTCGGTAACCCGAGCGCTGCGTGGGCCCGGCCCAGGTGCAGCGCGCAGGGAGACAGCGCTAGGTGTGCTGGGCAACAGCAAACCCCGAGCTGGAATGAGGTCGGTCTTAGGCGAGATGTTTGAGATTACTTGTTTTGTATTAGGCTATGAGCAAGGTTTTATGGGGTGTTTCTCCCCACAAGTCCTAGTTCTTTTATCCCATGCAGACGAGTTGATGTCTGTGGGAAGTCAGCATGGCGACTGTTGGGAAACAGGCGAGAGCGCACCTGAGATGGCCCACAGTACCTGACAACACCTGACAGTGCCAGCGCACAGCCCCAGTCGCTGAACAGCTGTAGTGTGTGCTGCTCATCAAAGCTGCTCGCCAGGAGGGGAAAGGAACAGCAGGCTTGGTTTTAGGCGGAGGCAGGATCAGGTGTGAGCAGCATAGGCTTACGTAGCAGAGAGATGTAATTACGGGTGGCAATCACAATAAAAAAACCCTGATAGGGCTGTTCTTTGTCTTATCACTGACCTTTGGGAGTTCCAGCAGCTGTAGCTTAATGTTTCCTGCTGTAAAATGTACAGTGTTCTTTGAGGCAGTTTCAGTGTCTTCAGCAGTTGCGTAAAAACAAAGCAAAAGAACAAAGCTTTTGTGTAGTTTATTACAATAGAAAAATTGTGATTATTTTATCTCCTTATAAAATGGGCCTTTCTGCACATTCTGGGCAGTAAGTTCAAAGGAAGAGCCTCCTGATTACTTGCAGGTGATCTTACTTATGGAGCAAAATATGGCCACTTGCACTTGTGTAACTATTGCATTCTTGCAGATCACTTGGCATATCTGTTTGTTTCGGTGAAGAGCCATAAGTCATTTCATAAAGGTTTCTGTTTTTAAAAAACCTTCACTTGTTTGCTAAGTTTTGTGGAGTAAAGCACAGAAAAATTCCTACTTTCAGTAACATGTATTATTTTGACCAGCATATTAAGGAATTTTCATTGAAAAGGGGTGTTTTGCTGTTAACTTTTGTGGCAGAAGGAATAGTGCTGGAGGAGCGATTACAGCCTTCTGGTGGAGCCTTCCCTTAAGAGTTCAGCTACATTGCAGTAAGCTTTAGGACCCTAAAGGTTAATGTTTGTCTCTTCCCTGGAGTTGGCTTATGTGGATGATGCGGAATTCTGCAGAGTACGTTTACATGGTATTTAAGTTTTTGTCTGGAGGGGTCAGTGCTGGGGTGAATAAAGGCTGAAAAAACTGAGCTCCCAGGCACATGCAGACGTGTGCTTTTTCTACAGTGCTGGCTACAGATGAGGGGTTTTATTGTTGCAGCTGTATTTCTGCATGCTTGAGGAGGGAGGCTTTGAGAGCACTGCAGCAAGCGAGCTGAGGTGTGAATCTGCTCCTTCCCTCAGTGCAATGCCTTGCATGTATGGCATGTGACCAGCTAGGGTTGTTAGGTGAGGGGTTCTTTCTTCCTGTGCAAGGTACAAATATGCAAGCAACAAAAAAGCTACAGCTGTGGCCAGAACATAGCACAGCCTCCAGCTTTTGATTGTTATACCAGATTGTTAAAAGTTTCAAGGCTGTGATTAGCAGCCATTCCCTTAAAAAAGAATCTTCTGGTTTTTGAGTACATTCATCTTAAGGGGCTGTTGGTAATCACTTTTTCAAAATGCATTTTTCTACCTCCTTCTGGAAAACAGAATCTCCCTTATAATAATGATAATTAACACCCAGTGGTAACTTATCCATGTCATCACTCATTGTAAAAATATGTGGTGTGTAAGTGCCACGGCAGAAATGAGGGTTATGTTTGCATGGTGGCAGTGGGAGTGCCCCAGTGTCACTGGGGTTTTTTCCTTCCTTGCCATATAAGGAGAGAAGTCCTGCTCTGCAGAAGAATAACTGGGGCCATATAAGGCTGATTGGTAAATCCTTAGTGAGTTACTGGAGCAGGAAGTGAAAACTTGAACTTTAGTCACCCTGGTGTTTTGAAGCACATTTTATGCTCTTATCATGATGAGGAGTCTTGACATGATAATTATTAACTTGAACATTACAAATTTCCCTAGGGTAGCCTTTATGAAAGGTCATTTTCTTTTTTAAATGTGAAAGTTCAAATTCTTACTGTTTTAAAGCCAGAAGTTCAGAACCAGAGATTTTGAATACTACTGCATTATAAGATAGCTAAATGTTTTATATTTGGATTAATGTGGATCTCTAAAGGATGATATCTGTTCTCCTGATTCTGTGTGTTCACTGCCAATGCATATTGATGTTCAAAGATATAATTGCTTCCCTGTTCATGTGTTACTTTCAGTCATTCTAGCTGGACATTGTTACTTTTATGTCAAAGGTTGTTTTATTAGTCTGGTCTGTAAGTTATTCTTTCTTGTGTTATGAACAGCAAAACCTTTGCTATGGCCAACTATGTATCCAGGTACATCTGGTTAGAGAAGAAAAACTACCAAACTGATACTTTTGGTATCTACTTTTGCCAGAGGGTTGGTTTTCCCCTCGTTTAGACATCATGGGAGATTCAGATATGAACATCCTCACATATAACAAATATATATAATGTATCTTTTCAGTACTAATTAAGTGTTATTCTCTGAAATAATTAACTTTTTAGAATAATTACCCTTTTATATATACTTTATGCTTAATATAGTTTTGACAGAAAGTAGGTTTAATGAGGAGGTTACCACAAAAAGGCTGTTTTAGAACTTACTCTGACTTAGGCCAAGTGTAGGTTTGGAGCTGTAATATATAATAGCTTGTAGTGATAAGAGGCAGATGAGTTGCAAGTGTTGTACAGAAAGTTAAGTGAACAGGTAGCTCAAAAAAGGCAAATTGAGGGGTAGATTGAGGATGGAATTATGGGAGAAAAAAAAAGATGTTTTAAGGGATTGCTGCCTGTACTAGGGTCCTTGCTGGTGCCTGTTTTGTCAACTCTTGCACAGCTTGCCTGTAACCAAAACCTCTGGGTATTCGGGCACTTATTAAATGTTCTCAAACTCTCTCTGTGGCAGCTGTCCTGTTGTAAATGCTGATCCAGGTGTGTTTTTACATGTTTACACTGAACCATTCTTACGGAACTCAAGGAAATGTGGGGACAATTCTTGCAAAATATGGTGAAAGGTCATAAATAAAGGAATTGGGGTAACAGAAGAATTGAGTAATTAGCTTGTGTTCGTTTGATTTAAAAAAGGGAAGGTCTGTAATTAATGTCTGCAAATACAATAACAGAAAATATTTGGGTGATGGTGCATAATTCTTCCTGTGCAGTTCTTTCTAGTACAAATTGTACGGTCCTTGATGTGCTCCATTGAAAGCAAGCATTAATCACTTTTTTCCTCTGTTAAGCAATAACTTCACAATTCAATCATGCACATCTCTGTGTATGGACTTCTTAGTGGATGAAGTCAGAAATTACAAAGTGCTGTTAAATGGCACTAGCAGGTAACGTGGTAACCTTTTACAAGGGAAGATGTGTGCCTTACTATGAATTAATTTCTATTTCTTCCTGTGCTTAGGCTGAGAGTGAAGTAGCTTCTCTGAACAGACGCATCCAGCTGGTTGAGGAAGAGTTGGATCGGGCTCAGGAGCGCTTGGCCACTGCCCTGCAGAAGCTGGAGGAGGCTGAGAAGGCTGCAGATGAGAGTGAAAGGTGGGTGGAGCCACACCTGAATGGATTGTTACCCTTATGACAAAGATCATAATTGCCAGGGTGTGGGTTAGGGAAATAAATTAAACCACTCCTAGGTCTCTGAATATGTGTAATCTGCTCTTCCTTTGTGTACATGGACTTCAGTTACAGCTTGTCTGTAGCAATGTCCAAAATATCTGGGCTTGGATTCTTTTTCAGTTGTGATTTAAGTGTGGTAGGTTTTTTGATGTATCATGCCACATCCTGGGAAAACTGCTTGGCCCAGCCCAGCCTTCTCTTACTGGATGACAACTCCTTGTGATAATCTTGTGCTCTTGGGTAATACTTGCTTTCATTGTGGGTGGAAAATCTCACCTGGAGAGTAGTGAAGTGCTGGAAGAGGCTTTGGTTCTCCTGTTGTCCAGATTGGTATGTGAAGGTGAGCAAAGGAAAGAGACGGATAATTCCTTCAGATTTCCAGAAGTCTGTAGTGTAAGTTAGGAACTCAAGTTTTGTGACTTTGGAAGATCTTCTCTGTTCTTCGAATGGTATTTTATACCTGTGATAGAACTTTTATTGTGAAAGAAACCCACATGTTCTGCATGTTTATTTCTACCTTAGTAGGAATGGAGCCTGTTGAAAAGAAATTTGCCAGAGACTCACAGTGTGTTTTGAAACATTTAAGGTAATTTTGTATCAGACATATGCAACACAGAGTATTTTTTGTTATGAAGGATTTAAATTTTGCTTTTAGAGAGCACAGGGAGCTTCTAGGGCTCTGACATGGCAAAACCCAGGGGAGTCTGGCCCATAGACATAATTCTTGTCAGTCTTGCAAGGGTTCTAACATGCTGTTGATGAGTGTAAAAGCACAGATGCTTTCAGTCTTTAGAAGCAGCACCCTTTGTTAACCTTTCTATAAGAGGAGTTTTTCCTGCAATCTAAAATTAAAAAGTATTCTACGGCTGAATTACAATAAGAGCTAAACAAATCACACTTTTTCTTCCTTCCTAAGACATGTTTTGTTCCTTGAACTTCTGAAATGTAAGTGCACAGGGCTAAATCTATGGTGTGAGGACTCGTCTGTCTGATGTGTTTTACTCACCTGAATACCACTGTCTGAAAGTCACATACCACAGGTAGTAGAGCTGGAGATAAACTGGCAAGCCCTGAGCCTTGCATTTCCTGTTTTTCACGTTTTTCAGAGGAATGAAGGTCATTGAAAATAGAGCCCAGAAGGATGAAGAGAAGATGGAAATCCAGGAGATCCAGCTTAAAGAGGCTAAGCACATTGCTGAAGAGGCTGACCGCAAGTATGAAGAGGTCAGTTCTTGAGTGCAGGTCATCTCTTTCTGAAGCCCATTAGGCTGTGCCTGTAATTTTTGGTTTTCTCTTTTGCCTTATAAGTTCAAAAGATCACAAACACCCCTCTTCACGGCTGTGGAAGGAAAATCAGGCACTCAGATAACTCAAGGGACAAGGTGACAGGAGATCTGAGTTTAGATCTTGAATGCTTGAGAGTATTCCCTAAGCTCTTAGGAAGAGAAATATTTTCAGTTGCCTTTGGGTGAATGAAAGGGAGATCTAGAAAAATGTCAGATAACTAGGTCTCAAATGAATAATGAAGATACCACGTAATCAAAACTCGTGTGTTGAGCAAGAAATGAAGAGGCCCAGCCCCCTGCTTTGTAGGTTCTAGCAACAGGTGATGTGTAGTGCAGCAACATAATACCCCTGGTTGTCCCTTGCCTGTCCTTGTAGGTGGCTCGTAAGCTGGTGATCATTGAGAGTGACCTGGAGCGCGCTGAGGAGCGTGCTGAGCTATCAGAAAGGTAAGTGTGGAACTGCCCTGGGATGTTTGTGAGGTGCTAGAAGAGAACTATAACTGCATGAAATGTTGGCAGCACACTGTGTGTTCAGCTCCAAGCTATGTTTTGCTCATTTACTGTAATTGTTGAGATAAATGGTCAGTGCCAAAGTAAATGTGTTCCTATGTGTGTGCGCGTGTTTTGTCACTGCATGCTGTACCTGCACACTGATTTTGTGAATGGCTTTTGTGCATTTCATGTGTTCACTAACAGCCAAGTCCGACAGCTGGAAGAACAGTTAAGAATAATGGATCAAACCTTGAAAGCATTAATGGCTGCAGAGGATAAGGTACTGATACTAATAAACAGTTTTTAGGTTTAACTGCAACCCAAGTGTTTCAGCTTCCGTAGCCAGTTAGCTCACTCAGTAGTAACAAATAAGTCCTTGCTATGCTCTTTATTCTCTCTTTGCATCTCGCTTTGGTGGTTTTCTTTGGTCTCTTTTTTTGTTTATTGATTTTTATCTTTAAAACTGATCTCCTGTGCAGCCAAAAGAAGCTGAACTGTCTCACGTGTAAAAGCTCTGTAAATGTTTCTGTGTAAGCCAAGAGCTGTAGATAAATTTCTGTCTGGTCATTGTCTTAATGTGCACTTGAACTGGTATTTGGCATCACAAAGAGTTGCTTTCAGTCTGTGATGGATCAGCTGCTTTTGAGGCTGTTCTTTTGCCCTGTAATTGTTTTCATTTTTCTCTATCTTTCCCCCCTATTTTCTCCTGTTTCTTTTGCTTGACTGAATCTTCCATCCTCCCCTTTCCTGCCTTACCTCCGAAATAACAGCAAATGTGCTGAGCTTGAAGAGGAGTTGAAAACTGTGACCAACAACCTGAAGTCGCTGGAGGCTCAGGCTGAGAAGGTAGGCTAGAGACTTATGTGAGAATGTGTCCCTTACATTGTCATCTGGCCAATGGGCTTTTCTTTGTATGCCAATCACTTGCCAGCATTTCTTCATGGCTGTTGTCAATAGATGTTGGATTTACTACTCAATTCATATTTGGCTCCTACTGGAACATAGCGTATCTTTTAGTTCCAAATAGGTCAGTATTATTTGGCCACATGTTCTGTTGAGTATTCTGACAGGATTAAGTGTTTATTACAGAATGTCCCTCAAAATGGCATTGTGTGCTAACATTAAATTTCTCCAAAAGACATTCCTCTTTAAAACTGTAGTACTAATTTCTTCTCAAATTTCCCACCATATTGCTCTGGAATGTAACTCAAGGGAAGTTTGACTCTTGTAACAAATCATACTACCACAGCCTTCCAAGTGGAATTAATTTTGTTTTTCCTATAACAATTTCTTGTGTACAGATAATCTATTACAAGAGTTTTGAGTGTGGGGTTTTTTGGGTTTATTTAGAATACTCATCTAATACCAATGATCCTCTTTCTAATTACAGTACTCACAGAAAGAAGACAAGTATGAAGAGGAGATTAAAGTTCTGACTGACAAACTGAAGGAGGTAAAATGAGAGCTGTTCTTTGCAACGTATCTTCCAATGCACCTTTGATTCTTTTAGTATAAACACTACTTTGATGCTGTAAGGATGAACATACCATTTTGGAAACACTTTACTGTTAAATATCTCCCCTAGAAATTAGTTTATATTAGCCTTATTATTAACCTCCTCTCTCTGTGCTTTTTTCCTCACTTGAATTATTCCTTTTCTACTCCTAAGTACTGTGTGTGTTTCCTAAAGTAGTCTATATTTGTCCTGACTTCAGGCTGAGACCCGTGCTGAGTTTGCTGAGAGGTCAGTAACCAAGCTGGAGAAGAGCATTGATGACCTAGAAGGTATGTGGGGCTGTTTTTCTGCTTACTGTGGAAATACATCTCTCTTATTCCTCTTGTGTGAGGGTTTTTGTTGTGTTTTTTTTTTTAATACCCAATTCTACTGGGTTGACTTGTCCTGCTTATATAAATGGGTCTGCCTAAAGAGTAGACAAAATATTTTTTAAATGAAATGTGTTGATATCTTAAATGCTTCAGGTGAACAGTGTTCTGCTCTTGCCTATTGCTTTTTCTCTTATGTTCTCAAGACTCCTTCCCTTTTTTTGCTTTATACTCTCCTACTTGGAAGTATATACATGTTACAGGGTAAATGATCAGATGACAAGTGTTATTATCATCTTAGTAAAGAACTGATGAAGAGTTGCATTATGTTTGCAATACTTAGGAATGTAGCAAGCTAACCTAATTTATTACTGTGATAAGTGTGGGTCAGGGCAGGCTTTTTGTGACATAGACCAGTTGTTGGGTTTTGGTAAAGCTGATAGGTTGAATACATAATCAGAAGGACAGCTTATTCAACTTCAGAGGGTTTGTTTGTAAAGTTTTGATAAATCTGCCAGAACTGCAGCAGTGTAGTAGAATGTGCTGTCTGCCTCTGGAGAAAACAATTCAGTAGGACTTTGTAATTTAAAGTTATATGGAGTTTGCTATTTAGATGCATTACACTAAGTGTAGGATTTGGAGAAGCTAAATTGCATGGCGTGGCAGGCTGGATTCTGCATGAAGGTGATGAAATGCCTAAGTAGCTGCTGAAAATTTATGATCCCTGACTCAGGAAGGAAGCAGAGAAGAAAGATAAGTGTTTAGAAGGAGGAAAATTGCTGTAAGAAGCTGAGTTTGGCATCACACAAGCCAGAGTGGTTTAAAAACAAAAAAGTGGTAGAAAATGGTAACACCCTCTTTGAGCCCCATTTTTGGATCTTTCATCCCTAGCTCCTATATCCCCCCCTTAATTAAAACAAAAAAGCATTAAAACAAAAATCCAGGGCAGTGAACATGGATTTTTGCTTCTTTTCTACTCTCTTTTCTTGGTTTTCTGTACATCACAGGTTGCCCTGTTGGCAGTGCAATTAATGAACTTGTTGCATAAAACTGTTCAGTATTTTCTTGCATAGAACCGTTCACCATTTTCTTTCTTTTATTCTTCTCTAATTTTGTTTCATTTTGTCTGTCACAACACTTCTTTCTGTGCACTCTTCCTATTTCCTGTGGCTTCTGGATGGTATCCCCTTGCCACCACCTTCACCTTCCATCCCATGATCCTCCTGCGTTTCCTTGCACACCTCTGCCTTTCCTGGGGGAACATCAGATGAGCTCTATGCTCAGAAACTGAAGTACAAAGCCATCAGTGAGGAGCTGGACCACGCTCTCAATGATATGACTTCCATGTAAATGTCTTGCCAGCTTGTGCCCGCTCCTGCTTCCCTGCCCTCACTGATTGCGCAGTACCGGCCTTGTGAAATGATGCTCCCTGTGTAGTGGGAGATGCTTTCCTTTAGAGAGAATAGGTGTACAAAATACCATGAACAATTGCTTTACCCTGGCAAAGTGTGGGTGAGTGTTGTGCCAAGCCTGGTAAATACTCATGGTGATTTTGTAAGCTTGTGGTTACTTTTTGATTCTGTGTCTGCAGTCCTTGTGTTTTGTGGTTGCCCTTTGTTTGTAGCTCTGTGTTTATCCTTTCAGTTCACCTCTGTTCAAACATTATCTACCAGGTCCATCATGTTTGTTTTACCAAAGAAAGTTGCTGTGGTACATGTTGCATTCACAGTGTATTCCTTTGCCTGCTGTCGCAGTTTTTGCTCTGGCAAAGTTCCTGCAAAAATGTCAGAGAAATTTAGATTTAGCTGTATTCTCTATTAGTGACAGTAGAAAGTGTTTATCTAAATTTTCATAACTGCTCTGAAAATTTCAGCTGTTATCACTGAATTACATGTGTGGAAATGGATTTAAAATGCCTTGTCATTTAAACCCATAAAGGCAACAATTGAATTGTAGGTTTCTTCTATATATTTTGTAGATAGCAGTAGCAATTTTATTTGCATACACCAAAAATGTGGTAATACCAACTTTAGTCATAAGGAGAAAAAATAAAGAGTGGCAGGAAACTAGGAGAGTCAACAGCTGTAAGGTGTGACTCTGCAGTGTTTGCCACAAAGTGACTCTGAGCAGAGGTCAGCTGTGCTGCCTCCACCTTCCCATGCATGAGCCCTGCAGCTGACATGGGAGAGGGGAAGAGCTGTGGCTCTCAAGTGCTTAGGAGGTGCAATGTTTAGTCCCAGCATTCCCTTTTGGAAACCCAGGCATGCTTTCTACAAGACATAAGGTTTGCTTATGTCTTAGAGCTTGAAACGTATTTTGTTTGCATCCATATTTTAAATTCGTTTTTCTTCATGTTTTTTTTTTTGTCTCCATGTCTGTTCGTTACTTTCCTACTTCTCTCTACCAACATTTTAGTAGAGGTCTCATGTTGCCTGCTTTGTATGCTTTGATTTTTTGTTTTCAAATTCCTTCCTGACATATGGTTTTGCTTAGTGGCTTATCAAGCAAATGGAGTTCTTTTTCCCTCCTCTCTATACAGAGATTACAATATTTCTTCAATTTGGAATATTTCTAAGTGGAAAACAGACTTAAAATTGTAGTCTACTGGTATATGAGGACATGACTCTATCATTCTAGTCCCAGCATGGTGTGCTGTTTCTCTAGCATAGTCATCTCAGCATGCTGGGCTCTGCTGTGCCATTGCTGCTTTTTTGAAAGTCTTTACTGCACCTTTTTTCATTTTCTACCTTATTTCACTTTTTCTTTTCATGCAGATAATTTTCTTTGCTTCAGTTCTCCAAAGACATCTTCATCGGGTTGGATAAAACATCTTTCCAAGCTTTGGATGTTTCATGGGCTCATTGTCCTGTCTTCTAGCTTAGTTGACTCTTCCTCTATCACCTGTCTCAGAACATGCTCTGTTTGTGCTCTGCTGTACAGAAACTACATTTCTCAATGTAAAATAAATATCCCAGCTGTATTCCTTTTGCTATTCCTTTGCCTTTTATTTAAGTAACTATTTAAGTTATTAATAAAATTTGCGCTTTTATGCCATTAGGGATTTCATTTTTTGGCGTTTTCATTTTTTAGCTGAAAACACTTTTGCCTGAATGTTGACAATGCCAAGCCAGCAAGCACAGTGTGTGAAAACTGACCAGTTATTATCTTAGTTTTTCTCAAACTCTGCTGCAGATAAAATGACAAATAGATGTAATAGGAACTCTTCTAGTTGTTATTGTTAGGATAAAATTTGCAAGGACACTACTTCCTTGGGGTCACTTGGTCGTGGGAGCATGGCTGAGGGAGCAGTTACATCCTTGATGTAACCAGATTTTTCACTTTAAAGCCTGAAATCTTTTCCTAGCTTTATGCTGAAGACTTCTTATCTTTATTTAAATGTTTGTTCCTTAACTTAACTATTTGAGACAGATTTAAACCGGCAGAATCAGAAACTTTAAATTCTTTTTTTCAGCCAAAAATAATCCTTGAAATGTCTTGCAAAAAAAGTTTTCCCTCTTTCACACCTCAGTTTTCAGAGAAGATGATGCTTGCTAACATTTTGGGGTTTTTACAATATATTTTTCTTGAGTGGCATGATAATATTAGAAGTTCATTGGGCAGGTTTAATTAGATTTCCACTTGTGCTTAGTTCAGATTTGTGAGTTTGAATTGCAGACTCATGAGAAATATTTCAAAGCTGAAGTAGGAAAATTACAGTGATTATGCTATTAATGAAAGTACTGTGCTGCAAGGTGGAACAAACATCATGGATTTCAGGTTTCAGCTGATTTGTCACTGCCTGATTAAGGATGAAGCATTAAATACTGACATCTTGTGCTCTTTTTGTACTGTTATTTGCAACTAGAGAGTTTATTGCCTTATTTTAACTTTATTTACATCACAGTGAAAGAAGTTGTTTTCCAGTTCACATGAAAGCGAAAACCAGATTGATTTCTGGTGATGCTGTAACTCTATATATTGCTAAAGCTCCTAAGTCACCAAAGATAAATAAATTCATTATACTATAGCTGAACTGTATTTTTTAACTTTTAGAAAAGTAACTGTCTCTTTCTTGTTCAGCTTCAAGATTATTCAACAGTGCAATCTAAACTAGATTTTCTCCCCTCCTCCAAGTTTGTTTTCCCAATAAGGCTTGTGAATGGATGCATGCCCTTCCTGCCCTGCCATCCTTGGATAACTTTGGCATATCCCAGTTTTCTACCTATGACACATCCTAATGTTGCTGGCTGGGGGGAGAAGCCCAAATACAGGGTATTAATCAGCAATCACAGATAGTTCAGGTAATGAAATTCAGTAATTTACTGCTCCTCAACTGACATACAGTAAGTGTCTGTGTGTGAAGGGTAACTGATAGAATGGGATATATAAAAATTAACCAAATATAATGGGATGAGCATTTGTAAAATGACTGAGGCTAATAACTAATAACAAATGCAGGAGTTAGGGGGAATGTGGTCAACTGCAACTTGTCATCTGAGCCAGACTAAAATATGCTACAGCAACTCCAGCTTCTTAATCTATTGTGTTTTAGTTCACTGTTTTAGCAGTTTTTTGTCCACTCAGTTCCTTGCAATACAGGTGTTCTTAAGGAAAGTAAACAAAAAAGCAAAATCTGTTGCAGGAACCTGTCAGTTTTTAACATAGTGATTTTAAACATCAGTATTAAAATTTTGCCTTTTGTGTCAGTCATACATGATCAGCTCTGCACTGAGGGCTGACAGATTGCTGGACAGAATACTGGAAAAGAGCAGTGCAATGCAGAACCCCAGGTAGCTGCATGCAGAGTTCCTGGCTGGTCCTGCTGCTCTGATCTTTACTCCAGGGAGCTCTTGTGGTTCCCCGCTCTGGTGTGGTTCAGCACTCTTGTCACCCTCAGTTGTGGTGTTGTACCTGCCATGTCTGGCTGGTTTTGTGCCTGAGGCTTCTTCCCTGGAGTGCAGGGCTGACTCTGGGCTCTGCAGAGAGCCAGAACTCCCTGCTCGGCTGCTGGGGCTCCTGCAGAGCCAGCCTCTGCCTCTGGAGCAGATGGACACACAGCCCATGGGGCATCAAGGGCTCACTGTACACTTGGGAAGTGCTTTCCCTGCTTTACTGGGGGATTTAATTGTTTTGGAAGTTGAGAAATAATGTAAATCTCTGCCTCAGTCAGAGAGGAGATTTCTGTGATGATAGTAGGAGTAAGTTCACAATTCATTTTTGAATAACAGCTATATACACTTTGCTAGACAAAGTGAAATTTTAGTTACTCTAAGGCTTTGATGTTTTTTTCCACATATATGTTACATTATCATGGTGAGAGGGACAAGATCCATTTGTTACTGGAGGATCTGCAGGATCAGAGCTGTGAAATGTGCCCTGGCTTTACTGAGCTGGCTGTGGGAATTTGGCTAGGGAGGAAGCTGGGAGGAGTTGCTCACCATACAAGCATGTCCTGGAGACCAGCTCATTGCACAGCTTTGCCTTTGCTGTGTCCAGTGCCTGCAGGGGAAGAGGATTCCTGTGGAAGCTGTTAGGCAGCTTGTGGAAAAGTCAGAAACAGTCATTTCCTGTAGGGGAATAATCTGGGATCAAGAGGTCAGGAGTGCAGTGAGACTATTGAGAAGAGCATGGACAATTTGAGAACACAAGGTAGTCAAAAGCCATTGTGGAACATTTTTTTTCACTCTGCAGAGCAACTCTCACTAAATGTGCTGTCACAACATGGCTGTGGCTGTTCTGTTTCAACATGAATTGTCCTTTCTGTTTGCTGTTTTTGAGCAAAGTGTTCTTCCTTTTCATTTTCACCAAATGTGAGTCTGTTTACTTACGAAGTAAAACTCAGCAACTTAAAGGTATCAAAATGTGTGGATTCCAGTAACACCAGTAATATTTACCTATCAAAAATACCATTTCAGCCCATCAGACTTCCTAGGAAAGGAGTATGGGCTGAGTCAGACCTGGTAGTCGTTGCCTACTAGCATCTCTCCTGCTGTTACTTATGCTGGCTGTGGTGCAATTGCTTTCTCTCTACTGGTAAATGAGGTTCCACTACACCTTAAATAGTTTGCAAAGAAAAATGGCACTCATAAAACAAATTCACACACTGCACAGAACGGTAAAGTAAGACTTAGTACTTCTAGGAGTATAGCTGCAGTTCTTCCCTTTCTATTCCAGTTTGTGTCTCACAGCTGTTCCCCACAACAGGATTCTTAGCCAGTTCTTGATATGGTACAATAGCTGTTCCTTGGAGTAGCTATTACTAGAGTTCTAGAAACAGAGGTAAAATGTTTCTCTCTATGTTACTGAACTGTCTGTCATGTGACCAGTTTCTTTAGTAACTCTTATTTAACTGTTTTCTCTGTCTAATCTGTCTTCATTCTGCCTCTTTTTTCCCTTCTAACCTGCTTGCTGCCTGTACAGACCAACTCTACCAGCAACTTGAGCAAAACAGTCGCCTAACTAATGAACTAAAGCTGGCATTGAATGAGGATTAAACTTTAGTGTGACTATTGTTAACTTATTTGAAAACACCTTCTTCCAAATTTCCTTAAAGAATGAATCAGTAATTGTAGAAATAAGCAAGAAACTTAGAATTTTTTTTTCTGTTGATTCTGTGGTAAATTAATGAAAGAAATTCTCTTGGGAAAATATGGAAATGCTTCTTCTGGATGAGGCTTTTCATTATGTGTCTGCACACCTATTTGGGAGGAGCACTGAGCTCTTCTGCTGTGCAGTAGCTTCTTTCTACTTAAGTAAAGAGCTACAGCATTTCACTAACAGTATTCAAAAAGCCTGTGTTGCAGAAAGGCACTCAGTTTATCCAACATGAATTGGCCCTAAGATTTTTACCACAGTGAGAGAAAAATATTTGCTAGAATCCATATTTCTGTATTTCAAAACCAATTTAAAGGATACTACAGCTGTTTTGTCTGGAGGCTTTGATGTCAAAATTTTGCCTTACTATGAATTTGGCTTGCATTTGACTTTAAAAAAAAAAAAAAAAAGAATGGGAGCTCCATCTGACAATACCCAGTCAGTTTAAAGGTATGCTTGCATAGTATGAAGTTACTACTACTGAATCCTGGTGGGATGCACCACCAGAGCATTATGCTCATTTATTGTATTAACCATGTATGTTAAGTAATTGTCCTATAAAAGTGTGCATGCAACATAAGGCTACTAACTTCGAGTTTATTTATTTTCTAGAAGAAATAAATTTCTTAAAGGTCACTCTGAAAACTATAATAGTTTTAATTTTTTTGTTCTTTGTGTTTTTGAAATCTATGAAATTATTAGTCGTGTATCTGCAAAGAACTTATTTTCTTTATTGCCTACTTTAAAAAAAAAAAAGAAAAGGCCACTTATTATCTCACATACTCATAAGCAAAGAGCTTCCAGAGCATTGTGTCTCTGTTGGCACTGCATTTTCTTAACAAATGCAACTGTGAACAGTTGTAAACTTGCATTACTTGCTGTTTGTTTTATTAATTTGGAATTTTCTCTAGTTGTGTTATCTGGAAACATTGCTGTTTATGAGCATGCACATTGCTTAACTTTCTAAAGCCTCTGAGAGAAATGATGATTGCATGCCTTCATGTTCAGTGCCTCCAAAGAACTGCTATTCATGTTTTAATTTTCTAATCCCACAACAGAGAAAGTGGCGCATGCCAAAGAAGAAAACCTTAATATGCATCAGATGCTGGATCAAACTTTACTGGAGTTAAACAACATGTGAAAACCTTCTTAGCGGCAACCACACTATTTGTTTGATTATTTTTACACCTGCTTGCCGTGAAGCCCCATAAACATGTCTTTATTTTAGTTTCACCACAGTCACGAGAACATCTGCTAAATTATCAAGCAGGGGTCAGGGAAACACCAAAATGGGCAAGCCATACGCGGGTTAAACGACATTACATTATGGTTTAAACGTGCCATTTCCCAACAAAAATGTTACCTACACTTTGTAGAGAGTTCAGCAATTTGGTATGCTTAGTCTTTGAAGAATCCTGGCTGTGGCAGAAAGTGTCCCACCTCAAGTGCCAACTACAGTTTTTACACAAGAAGAATGATTCATGTTCAAGAAAGATCAGGTGGAAATGGTGCTATTTTGAACAAAAGGTTCTACTTGAAGTCTTTTGTTTAACATCAGACAAGTCAGGAGTTGTCCAGCACAGTAATTTATTTTTAGCAGAACTTGACTGGTCTGTGAGAATTTGGACTTTCTGTGCCTTCTAATTCAGTAAAATTAAGATATATAAGCAGTGGAGACAAGTGGAGGCTTCTGAAGGTTTTAAATTGTATTCTTGCAACTCAATACAGAAGTGTAGGTCAGCATTTCACCTTGAGTTTTCATTCAATTGTATTTTTCATGTTGAAATGAAAGATTCAATAAATTCAGGACAAAACATTAATTTGGAAGAGATTGTGTTAAAATGTATTTTATTTGTGGGGATTTGGGGTAGGGGAGGAATTTTTAAACTGATATTTGCCTCACTTTTTTCACACTTTCTTTGAGCAGTCTTAAAAGTATACCTGTATGTAAACATTGTATAATGATATGAAATAAAATGCACATTTTAGGACATTTTTTAAATTTTGTTCTCCTGTGGTTTGTTTTCCATCACATCAGTTTCCTGTGCATCCTTGTGTGAACTCTGCATGGGTGCAGTGTCTCTCACGGTGTAGAACACTGTTAACACACTGGCTCTGAGTCTTTTCTGTGTTGTTACGCCCAGGTATGGAAATGTGTTGGTTTGGACAGATGTGGATCTGCAGCTGCTCAGAGGGGCCCTTTGAGGGCCATAGTGCAGGAGCCTGTCCCTGTCACTTGACTGCATGCCCAGGCCTGTGCAGGATGCAATTATCCCATAGCAGATGGTAGAGCTTTCCAGAATTACTCCTCATTGACCAGAATGTTTTTGGTAAGACCATTGCAGAGCTCCCATAGACCTCTGTAGGAAATGAGTCCTGAAGGCTGTGCTCCTGGAAACACTACCATCTATTTGTTTATCTTACCTGGTAATACGTGCTAATTTTCTTCAAAACAGTGATAAACCTTTGAAAATCATGTGTCATGTTCATAAGAGATACATCCACTCAACTTTTCACTACTGGTTGTTAATTTCTACATATGTAGATGTCTTTATTTGAATTGTTAGATCTGTCAATGGGCAGCTTCAGGACTTGAAAAATAATTTTTTTTCCTTCTTTTTCTGTAGCATATTGCTGAAAGCTGACGCTGTCCATCATTCTAGCAGCAAGGAGCTTGGTAGGAGACAGGTACAGATAACCTTCCAGATCACCAAAGACTTTCCATTAGTGGGCTCTTAGCAAGCAACTGAAAACAGATGACTTTATGAGCCACTGGTGTAAGCTGGTAAAGTAATACACAATTTCAGGTTAAGTGGGAATCAGAAAGGGAAGATGTACTGGTATGAGCCTGGCCTTTTTTTGATTGTGTTTTAAAGGGAGGAACTTGGTAACATAACAAGCTTTTGTGTGATTTATTGGCTGCTGCAAAGTCATCCTAAATCGAAGGGATAAAATCCTTGGCTTCGTGTTTCTCTTGTGTTTTTGGGGAGCAAAATACATGATACAAGGCTCCTGCAAGGCATTAGCTTGTACTGGAGACTGACAGATAAAATTCCAACCACACAGTGCTGAGATAAGTTACTCTAATCTCTTGCTCCTTCCTTTCTTAGCACAAGGATGAGGTGTCAGGTAGTTGAGCTCTGAGAGTTCAAGTCCCCATCCATGTGTGCTTTCCACTGGTGCTGCTGGAGTCAGGAAGACTTCTCATAATGGAGTACTGTGCTGGGAATTGTTTGTAGAGTAGGGCCCAGAGCCACCCAGAGAGTCAGAGGCTGTGCAGGAGTAGAACAGAGGAGCTGTTGGCACTGGGCTACGAGTCTTGCACAGCTGAGTGTGCTGCCAGATGCACTGGATTGCTGCTATGGTCCCTTGGTACGTGCTTGAGTCCTGAACAATGAGTCTGAGTGAGGTCAGACCTTTTGTCTGCTGCTTGTATTGCTTTTCAGGAGACCACAAACTGCCTTGTGGTTTGGGGAATCTGAGTTCAACTCTCCCTGTATGTGAGGATATGAGAAGGCTGTGGTTTTCATATCTCTTAATGGTATCATGTCACCATTAATAGGGCAAACATGTGCAGGCAAGGAGATAAGAATTCATCTGAAAAAAAAAATCTGTTGGCAGGGTTGAATTCCCCAAAGTGCACTGTTGCAGATGAATCCATAAAGCTTCATAATAGGTAAGTAAAACTTAACAGTTTCAAGAAGAGCTGAATGGAGCAGCGAACATGATGATGATGAATCTCACTAAGTGGCTTTTTGCTGACTAGCAACAGACACATAAATACACGTAAGAGCTTATTTGCTGGAGCAGGAAAATTGTTTTTACCATATCTCATAAGCTACTACCCCTCATGGGTTCTTTAGATGCAGTGTCTCATCAGACAAAACACAGTGAAGCTATAAAATGATGGCTTGTAAAAACAAGCTGAGTCCTGATTTTACCCCATTCTAGCAAATTTGCAGCTACTTTGCTATTTTAACTAAAAATTTGTTAAATCACAGAACCCTGCATCGTTCAGCATCCCTCAAGATGTATGTCCTGGTTTGGAGAGTTACTCACCCTTTCTTTTAATGCAAAAGCATATTGGGCAGTCTGAAATATATCCTAATTGTGCAGCCATGCTCTGTAATTGTCTGGTTTGGGTTTTGAGCTGACCTCTCTCAATGAAATGAGTAGTTCTGAGAGCACCAGAACTGGCAAAACCTGCCTTCTTGCAGGTTCCTATCTCATGGCTGGCTGTAAACTTGGAATTTATTTTCCAAATATGGAGACATCAGTGTTGTCTCCTGCTCCCTCTTGGGATATCTCTGATACCAAATAATGTCCAAGGCCTGCTGCAGGGTGTGCTTTCCTTCCATCATGACCCTTAATGGCATGTTCTACCTTAATGGTTCCTTATGTTCACAAAACTTGCAGAAATGTATTTTATCTTTTAGAGTTCTGTGTGGTCAATCAGTTTAATCAAGAGTTATTGAATGGGTGAGAGATAAGAAAGAACAGGAACTTAGATTAGGAAACAAGGCTAAAGCAGTAGGCTGCACCTATGGAGCACTGCCTCAGCTCTGGATCTGTAAGTGTTATGTGTATTAAATGCTACTCAGAATCTGGGTTGTCAACTCTCACTATACTGTTAATGTCACAGGAATATCGAGAGTACTTTTTCCTTCAGGTGTTCCTCTGGGTGGGCTTCTTTTAATAATAAAACAGGAACATCAGTGAAAGATTAAGTGGGAATTGCACCAAAAAGGTCAAAGTGGAGGAACCAAGGATAATGCTTTTTATTTTCATGGAGGATTTTTTGAAATTGCACAGAGGAATAGCTCTTTTAATAGAGGGTATCTGTGTAACTTACTGTCTTCAGTGTGTGTTGTGTTCTTTCCAAGATACATAGAATCTGTACAAGTTTGCATCATCTTCTTGGCTTCAGTTGCAAACCCATCTAGTTTTCTGTAAGTCAGAGCCTTGCCAATTCATAAGCTGCAGCTGAGAATTGTATAAATGCAGGATGCCCCTCAATGCCAGCAGCTTAGTGAGCAATCTAGACAGTCCAGATGGAGACAATGGGAAACAGAAGCAGATAGAAGTCTTACAGACACATAAAACCCCATCACTGCTTTCCATTTATTATTTCCTGACTCATAATGCACCAAAATAAGAGGACATTCTATAGTATTTTGGATTTGAGTATTGTGGACCTTAAAGACACCGCAGCACTGGCTTCTTCCTGTATCTTTACTGGTTTGAGGAACAACTGGATAAAGATTAAACAACCTCTTTTTCATTAAAAAAATAGAGCAAAGACACACAAAACCCCCAAGTCCTGCAGATCCCACTGCAACTGCCAAAACCACATGTCATAACACACAGACATGCAGGGTTGTGAGAACATTTCTCTATTCTTTGCAGCAAGACTATATGGATCATGGGTATAAAGCCTTGATACATGTTTGAGGCCATGATCCAGCAAAGTATTTTGAATGCCTTCTATTCCAGGGCCTGACTATGATCTGCTTCTTGGGATTGTTCCTTTCTTTGATGTAGTTTTAATTCTTTGCCCTGAGGCACAAAGGGAAATGTCAATAATCCGTGTGGTCTGTCAAAGCCAACGCTCATGGCACACAGTGTTTCCTTGGCTAAAACCTGCAGAGTGCTACACCTAGTGATAGTTGGCTGTGCCACTGAGGAAAATTGTGCGGGTCTGGTGTTCCTACAGTACATTTTGTGAAAGAATAATCAGGGTGGAGCAACTACAAAGCTCTGGTAAGTTGTTTTAACTTGGGACACATTGGTATTGATACTAACATGGAGATCTGTGTGAATTTCTAGTTTAAAAATAGAGCATTTCTTTGCAGGCCCAACGGATAGTTTATTATGTTTTTCTTGACAAGAATATTACATGGAGAAATAGCCTGGGAAAATGCCTCAGAATCCTTCCTCTGCTTTCAGGATGATGGTTTTTTGCAGCCAGCAAGGATGAGCCTGCCAGACTTCTTTCTACTTAATCTGGATTGCTGTGCTACTTCCTTATTTTTTATTGTACACATGTAGACCATGAAATAGAATAAAAGGGTGATGTAATTTCTGCAGGCTGTCCAGAAAGAAAAAATCTGGAACATGAATTAGGTGAAAAAATAGGAAGGGAAACAAGATGATAGAATTGCACAGGGGGCAAAAGGCCAGTTGGGAGGGTATAGAGAACACAAAGATGATCTACAGAGGGATGAATCCTCCCCTCTAAATGCTGTGTTCTGCTTTGTCCTGCTCTTACAGCCTCCACATGTCTGTGCAGCCACCACATTCCTTTGCCACAGGGGAAGATGTTTGCTAAGGTTTAGGTAACAGGAATTCTTTGTCAACTTTGTCTGAGTTTAAAGTGTGCAGGAACTCTTTCTGTAAAAATCCTTTCAGTGGTTCTTGTCACACAGGCAGAATCTGGGTAAAATTTCTCTATGCTAGGACTTCATTATCAATTATCTTAACCAGGAAGTTACAACACTTTAAAAAAAAAAATGCAAAGCCATCATTTTTTGCTGCTTGGCAGCAGGTAGCAAACATGCAGCACATGTGTGTGTGCTTTCATTACATTCACATGCTGCTGTATCTGAGAGCAAGGCATTTCCAGGAAATGAACAACTGCTGGGAAGGATTGTGGATACAAGAGACAGCTCAACTAACGATCCAAACTGGCTGTTAGTCCATGGGAGGTGCTCAGTGCTGAGACTTACTGTCATAAATTGGAATGAAAAGCACATGAGCTTATGAGTCTGTGTGCAGGAGATACAGACATTACTGCCATTGTGAGCAATGAAGTTATTGACTCCCTCTGCATCTCCTTCAGTTTTTGTACTGCCAGCAACAGGAACAGCACAGCTGGCAAAAGGACTGATAGGAAGGGTTTACTCTAGATCCATTATATTTGTGAATCACAAGCTATTAAGAGTTTGGATTTAATTAAAGAAAAATTATAAAATCCAAGTATAAATTGAGTGCAGACTGTGTAGGGATTTGTGCCATTTCAGCTAAGTTGTTTTAAAGATCATTTTACCAAACCACCCAGGTGCATACACAGCTTTGGCCATAGCACACATATGGAGTACATACAGCTAAGGCCTGCCTGTTTGAGTAAGCCTTAGTCAAACAAACAGTTCCATTAGAGCAAAGTCTCAGTGTTGCAGAATTGAGCTTTAATAGCCATTGCACAATGAAAAGTTCTCTCTTGTGTCAACGCTGCTGGATCTTTAGCTGCTGTGACATTTGGTATGTAGGTTTAAAAACCAAGCAGCTGCCCACAGTGAGCAGTGCAATGTTATATTTCAATTTTTAAAGAAAAAGCTGGTGTTCAGAGGTGCTGAGCAGGGGTTTTTTTATCTGAGTAGGACACCTGCATACTGTATTAAAAGTGTGAGATGGCAGAAATCCCTTTTCAAACCACTTTAAACAAAGAAAGCCCTAATATCTGTTTTCCCAGTTCCTCTTTTGCCCGAGTCTGTTTTGCCTGTGAATCAACAACAGGCATGTCACTTATCAGTTACACATGTATTTCTCAGACAACATGGAGATTTAGCTTTGGTTCTATTTCATTTTCCTGGTTGGGAATTCACAGGAACAGAACAGCCCACAAAAAAAAAATGCTTTTTACTCACACCTGTTGGTTAAATTTGCCAGGCACTAAGTCGAGTAGGAACTTGTTAGCTTTCATTACAGCACTTGGAAAAAATGTCGTCATCCACTAAGTAGAGCACAGCCTCCCCTCCAGCACCAGCACGCCTTGAGCTTGATTCTCCTCTGATGGATGTGTCCTTATCTGCTTGTCTTCACGCTGCAGATTGCTTTTATTGGTGATGAAAGGATGAAAAGAACCCAAGCTGAGTGACAGACACTGAGATGAGTGTGCAGGTAGTCAAACTGTTCTACTGAGTAATGTTAATCACGCTAAGGCATAACTATAAGTTAAGTGTGTGATGTACATTGCTGTACACCAGAAAGTACAAGTGGCATCTAAATCAAGGAAATGGTCCTGGTTGTGTTCAAAGTAAAATAAATAAATGACAGTATTTCCAATTCAAGCAGTTGATGAGTTACTCCAAGTCACAAGAGAGATGAACTGTCTTACACTTAGGACATATTAGAGAAGTCACTCATCCCAGGCAGTTGTCTTCCCTCAGTAGCAGTTTTTTGAATTTTCTTAGTTGTTTCCCACAGTCCTGCTTTCAAAGGTACAAAAGAAATACCTATTTTAGTTTTTGCAAATATCCTATTGGAGTATAAACCTGTGCAAATGTCATTAACTTGATTTATCCTGTATGGAAAGGGAATAAAGTAAAATGCCTGCTTAGCAATTTGTATAGCATATAGTAATTAGACTTCTTTAGAGGGGCTATTTTGAAATATGTTTAAGTTTGGGACAAAAAGTAGCAAAGGAATTTTTGGGACAAAAATGAAGCAAAGGAATGGAGTTTGTAGTATTCATGGACTCACTCCCATAAGAATATGCAAGCCCAGTGCCAAATGCCTCCACCCAAATACCCGAGACGTTACTAATTTGATAAGAGTCCTTTTCCTGTTTTTTACTAGCCTGTGCAGTTTCTCAAGCTATCTGTACTCCTTTCCCACGAAGAGCAATTTTAGTGGCACAGAACATGACTGCAAAGCAAAATGAAGGTATAGTTGCAGCACGGGTAGGTGAAAGCACACGAGAATGGATGGTCAGAGCAGTAATCATGGAAAATGGGCTGGCAACCAGCCTGCACTTATAACTGGGTGAGTATTTGGCATAAACTGCAGAGAACCTTTTGCTTGTGGCAGTAGATATCAGTAAAAATACATGCTGGGGCTTCAAATCATGTTGAATTGCTTGGAAAAACTGCTAGATTGGGTACTGAGCAGGATCCAGAGTCTTCTGTCTAGAAGAACAGATAAGTACAGTAAGTGCAAATCAGGACTCTTTAGACAGAGTATGCCTGGAGATTCACACAGAAAATCTGGAAGCAGGTTTTTCCTCCTGCTGCTGTACCTGTCCAAGCAAATGTGCCTGTTGTCTTTCTTCCTGACTTGGAGACACCTGCTGGGGAGGTGGCACTTGGTGCTGGCACTTCAGGGTGCCTGAATGCAGTTGTCTGGCCCACTTCTCTCACCTGTAAGTGTCAGGCTGCCAGAGTCCTCACAGCCACCTCTTTGACTCACAGATTCTGGGACATGTTCATTTCATTAAGCTTTGTATTTTGGGGAGGAAGGGTGGAAAGAAAGGTAGTTATCACCTACCTGTGAGAAGCTCTTTCTAGAGCAAGCCAGAAAGCTTTCCCAAGTGCCTGCACATTTAATTCTATCTTTGGGCATATGAGCCTCACAATACCTTGTTAATATGTTTAATCTTTCAGGTGTTTTACACCTTCCATGGGTTTTACTTTGTTTTGAAACAACATGATTGAGTCTGAAAAGATGCAACTGGAAAGTGAAACTCTCTGTTGCTGTGTGGTGCTTCTGGCACTCTGAGCAGTGGTGATGCACACCATCACTTTCCATGGTGTCTTGTACCTCTGCCCAGTAAGTGGGAGAAAAGCTGGAGAGGGTAAAAAGGTTACATACAGCAAGTGAATTGTAATGAGACATGTGAGGATATTCTCAGGCACAAAATTGTTCAGTACTCTCTGTGCTGTTTTCTACCAGAAAGGATTGTTACCTGGAGAATAACTTCAGGAAAAACAGAAAAAAAAAATCTGCCTGTTTTCTTTTCCTTGGAGGGAGAGTGTATGTGTGGTTGTGCTGTTTTCTACCAGAAAGGATTGTTACCTGGAGAATATCTTCAGGAAAAACAGAAAAAAAAATCTGCATGTTTTCTTTTCTTTGGAGGGAGAGTGTATGTGTGGCTGTTTTCTCTTTTTTTACACTGATGTATTTCACAAATGTTCCTTCACTACATACTTTCAGCTGGTGAAAGTTATTTTTCCTCTGGGTCCAAAAAAGTTTCAAGTAGACCCTGAATTAAAACTATGAGAAAATCATCACTGCAAAACTGGAATTTTAAAACCAATGTTTTTGCAAAGAAGAAAAATAAGTGTGTGTGCCCTTTGGCTGATCTGTAACCACAGCATGGTCTTTTCAGCATTCCTTTTCTTAACATGCAAAATATTTTCCAAACTTCCATCCTGTTTTTTTAGGAACTGTGTCAGACTGCATGCAGCTTCTGAAACTAAGGCAGTAACAGTGTGGCACTATAAAACTTGCATATTCTATTTCATTGAAAGTTTATAATGCCCAGATGATACATCCTGAGTACACAGGAAAATGAAGTAAATTAAGAAGAGCTGATGATAAATGTGTTGATCTCACTGTCTGAAGATCCACTGCTTTAATCCTGCTCTTTCCCTTGGCTCTCTTGTAAGATATCTTACCTGCTTAAAGAGTTGTTCCTGACTAAAGTTGCTCAGCTGACCTTATGGAAAAGACCCAAACCAACCCAAAAATCTTGGGGAAGATTTAAATGTTAAACTCGAGCTGTGAGATTACCCTTATTTCTGTACCTTTAGGGGGATGGTGCCTGGCTCTGACTGCCCCAGCCCAGAATGGTCCAGGTGCAGATTGGCACTGCTGCTCTGTTACTGCACTGGTACACACACTGAGATCATGCTGCTCTTTCCTTACTTGATAAATAATAATACTCTGAGGACTGCTATACTGACCAAGAGCAAACAAAAAAAAGGTATGAGGGTGAGGAGACTGTAATAACTGAGTTCAGTAACTCTGTGACAACCAAGGAAGCTCCCACGGCAGTGGAACCACTCCCTTTGCTAGCAACTGGTCAAATGGGTGAGGGTTTTTACTGCCATCTACTGTGCAAATGCTTCAAGCCAGAGGGAAATAAAAATTCACTGTCTCTTGGTTCTCAAATAAACAAAATTCCTGCTGAAAAGAGAGAGAAAAATGAAATTGTTTCTGAAAAGAGAGAGAAAGCAGAGCTTGATTTCTCTCTGCATCTAGTATTCTCTTTATTTATCTTCTTTTCTAATTCAGAAATCGTTTGGGTCTTTTATTTCCTTCCTGTGCTGATAGTGGAAACATCAGGTTTGATCAAGGTAATTGTTATCCCTTCACTCTTTGCATTTTCCATCAACATACATTTTCCACATATTTATGTACACATATATAATATTTTTAAGTGCTATTTTCCTATTTTTCTTCATTTTATCTAGTACAAATACAAATTACAGTCCTTTTTGACAACTTTAACTCTTGTCTGTTAATTATATTCCATTAGATTCAACACTTTTAAATCCAGAAATCTTTACAGAAGTTAGTCTTTAATTAGTGGAATCCAGTTGGAATAATGGGAATCCATTGGATTAATGGACCATTTCATTGTTTCACAATAAATCCAAAAATGAAAACAAAGGAGCTTCCTTACACTATTACATTCTTCATTTTTAAGAGCCCTTTCCTACACATTCATCCTACAAGCTTCAGTCTGGGTCTGTGGCAGTTACAAATGGTATTTAATAATATGAAAGAGCAGAGATGGCTCATGATTTCAGGTCTGCCCAGCCCTTTATCAGGGGAATACTGATACTAATCACTTGTTTTCTATCTTTCAAACCTTACATGTTGTTTGTTAAAAACATTACCCATTTTTTTCAATGGAAGGGTTACATTTAGGGGCGTGTCACTGCAGAGTTTGTCAGTGAACTAGAAAAGCAAATGAGATCATCACAGCAAAAATAATGCGATCAAAGTCCAGACCTACAAGCAGGAACAGCCATAATAACATCTGTTATTATTATCTGTTATTATCTGTGGATTCTGAGGCATCAGAATCCACAAAAGCATTTGCAGAAATGCAGGAGGACTGACAGAAGTCATGAAATTGTTTTCAAAATTCCTGATTTCTTTTTTTGCCCCAAGAGTTACGTTTTAGGAAATGTTGATGAAGCCTCACAATTTGCAATTGCCTGATGTTTCCACAAACTGGTGACCATCAGCAGCAGCAGGGCACCTTTTGCTGGTGGGCTACAGCACTGCAGAACAGCACAAAAGCTGCTGCCCACCTTGCTGTGGTTCCCCAGCTCACTTCATCACAGTGTTATGAAAAAGCCAGTGAATGCTGTGGCATGCAATAGAAGAGCAGGATAACTGGGAAGAAACAGCAGCACTTTGTTTGAACGTCTTGTATTATTGGGCATTTGGTGTTTGTCTTAGAGGCTCTAAAATCTTAAGGGATTCTTGATGGTGAGACTCCAGAACTGGGCCCAAGTGGAGGAGAGCGAGCACAGCCCTGCCTTGTTGAGAGACCCATTGTCTCACACCATTCTTTATCATCTGAATAAGGCATATCTCAACACAAATCCAGCAAGTATAGCCTGGCAAGGAGGCAGAGCAGGAGAAAAATCAGCTGGTTTAGTACTAAACCAACCATGTGGAGATTTTTCCACCATGCCAGATGGGGTGTCCAGATTGACTTTTCTGGTTATGTTACATAAAGAAGATGAGACTCTGTGCCTGTACTTCTGAGTCACTGATGGGCAAGAATGAAGAAAAACATTGTCTTTTTTGTTAAATTGTAATTGGATCAGCCCAGTGCTTGCTGTCCTCATTTTCTATTGCTATCAGAAGAAAAAGAGTAGAAAATCCTCAAAACATTGTAAGCCTGATAGCTCAAGTCAAAGTTAGCAAACCCAGCAGTTTGGAGGAAGATAAAAAACAGATAACAGTAGGTCGTGCTACTGGATTTAGCACAAAGCTCTTCATTAAGGCAATCAGAGAAAAATGACAAGCTCTGTTTCTGGCCCATTCAAAAGTGTGATGTCAAAGAGTGTTCATGCTGAGCAGGTTCATGTAGGAATGCAGAGATTCCTGCTGCAAAATGCTTCCAGAGACAGTTTAACACCGTGAAAATGAGTTACAAGAGAGTAAATACATCATCTTGTACCAGTTGGGTATGAAGTTGTACTGTGATAAGCAATGGAGTTTTATTGAGAAAATACAAATGAGCAATAAATGTCTGCAGTGGCAAGGGTAGCATCTGGTCTGCACTTGACTTCACACATGAAAGCTATTTGGCCCGACTTTCTGCCAAATCCTGCCATTTTTGAGATCTCTGGACATGAAGAAGATTGAAATCCCTAGGTTAGCATCTCACAGAAGTGAGCCATACTTGTAAGCAGAAGTGGGGAGTCTGTCCTTCTAGAACTCTGCTTATGCCAGCTGTGCCATCCACACTCTTCTAGGCTGAAACATGACACTACAGCCAATGCTGGAAGATTAAGCTACTCTAAGTAATTCCTGACAAACCTAGTTCAAATATGGTCATCTTGCAGCTAAGAGGTTTTATCTGGGTGTTAGCCTAACTTCTGCCTGGCATATGTTTAGCAGCGAGCTTTTTTCATTTGATTCTGCAAACATTTGCTGGGGAGTGCAGAGTTAAGAAATTATTTTGTGACTTCAAGTGTTCTTCACCTTCTCTACCTTTTTCTTATGCATCAGAGCAATGAAAGTGTTGGCTAATACCAGGTTATTTTGTCAGAGCCACATTGGTGCTGGCAGGAGTTACAACCTCACCTCAGGTTACAACCTCATCAGGAGGAAGAGTGAGTGGTGCTGAGCCTGCTGGGGCTCTGCTTCAAAAACCTTTATTTCCAAAGAATTAGTTCTTGGGGAGGATTCACAGGGTTTTGGCTCATTTTGCCAAACATCACCTGTGGACGCAGCTGGTGGCTTTTGGTGGTTACCTAAAGGAACCAGCTCCAAGTCCCTTGTACGTGGCACCGGTGAGGCCTCCACTCAAGTGCTGTGTCCAGTTCTGTGCCCTTCAAGACAAGAGAACACTGAGGTGCTGCAGTGGGTCCTAAGAAGGACAAGGAGATGGGCAAAGGTCTGGAGCACAAGTTTGATGAGATGAAGGAGCTGGGGGTGTTTAGCCTGGGGAAAAGGAGATTCTGGGGAGACCTTATTGCCCTCTAGAACTCCCTACACAGGAGGGTGTAGCCAGGTGGGGGTCTGACTTTACTTCCACACCACAAGTGACAGGATGAGAGGACACAGTCTTAACCTACACCAGGGGAGGTTTAGGATGGGCACTAGGAAGGCTTTTTTCACTGAAAGAGTGACACTGGAATGGGCTCTGACCAGGAAGGCGTTGGGAGTCCCCGACCCTGGAGGTGTTCAAGGAAAGGCTGGACGCTGCGCTTGGTGCCGTAGTCCACCTGCTGAGGTGGTGCTCGGTCACGGGCCGGACTCGCTGACCTCAGAGGTCTTTTCCAACCTCATCGTTCCTGTGATTCCGCTTCTCTCCCTGGCCGGCCAGTCGTGCCGAGCCGCGGGGAAGCGGCCCGTGTGTCCCGTTTGCAGCCCGTGGCGACGGCGGGCGAGCTGCGCTGCTCCGCGCCAGCCGCTGCAGCCCCGCCGGAGCCCGTCCCGCCGGAGCCCGTCCCGCCGCTGCAGCGGCGGCTCCCGGGCGGCTCCCCGCGCCCCGCAGAGGGGGCGGCGGGGCCGGGGCGCGGCCCTGGGGCTGGGGGCTGGCGCTGGGGCTGGCTCTGGGGGTTCGGGCGGCGCCGGAGGGAGGCGAGTCTGAGAGCGGGCGGGCGGAGAAGCCGCCGTCGCCGCGGGGCTTCGGCGCGGCCGTGGAGAGGAGCAGGGACCTGGTGCGGAGGATCAAGGTGCTGAGGGGGCACCGCTGGAGGCTGTGGGTGCTGGCGCAGCTCAGGCCAGCTTGATACCGGGGTGTACGGAAGTGTGGCAGGCACAGTATGGGGTATGTGAGAACAAGGGGGGCCTTAAAGGCTGTAGGAGGGAGAGGCAGGAGCCGTCCGAGGGCACTTGGTTCAGCCCGGAGGAGAGACCTGACTGCGCCTGCAGCTTCCTCGTGAGGGGAGGCGCAGCGGCAGGCACTGATCTCTGCCTTTCTGTGACTGGGGAATGCCAGGAAACTATGTCAGGAGAAGTTTAGGTGGGTGTTAGGAAAAGTTTTTTATTTCCAGGGTGGTCAGGCACTGAACTGGCTCCCCAGGTAAGTGGTCGCTGCTCGCAAGCCTGACCGAGCTCCAGGAGTGTTTGATCCACGCTCTCAGGCACGGGCTGGGATTGTTGGAGCTCTCCTGTGCAGGGCCAGGAGCTGCCTCTAAGATCCCTGTGGGTCCCTTCCGACTCAGGATATTCTGTGATTCTGTTTAAAAAGCACGTTGTAGTTACTTCGAAAATCCAGCTGAAGCTTTTTTGAAGCCTTGCCTGCCAGTAGGTGATGCAGTTTGCCGGTTGCATATTGATTGTCATGTTTTGTTTCTTTTGCGTGTTCCATTCAGTAATTTAATTGAATTATTAAAGTAAAAATTATTACCTTGCTATTCTTGTTAGGTATGTTTCTCCCAATAGCTGAGCTGAAATGTCAGCTTTGCAAAAGCAGTTTGTACCGGTTCAACCAAACTGGTACATAACAAAATTTCAACTATAATTTGACAACAATAAGCAGGTTTATTTGTAGGGTTTTTGTAGCTTTTTAATTTCAAGGGCTTGGGAAGATTTTAATTTAAATATCCATCTAAATGTCTTCTCTCCATTTTGTTTTTTTGCAGGATGAAGCAGGAATCCCTGGTATTTTAGTTGGAGTTTCTGTAGATGGAAAGGAAGTCTGGTCAGAAGGTTAGTATATGGGAGTAGTAGTTGTACATACTGTCAAGAACTGATGGACATTTTAAAAATGAACAATTCAGACAAGCTAATCAGGCTGGGATTTTGTCTGCTTGATGTCCCATCTCTGGACAGTAGCCAGAAATGGGTGCTTAGGGAGTATCAAATGACACCTTCCTTGATAAACTTCAATCATTTCCATGAATTGATAATTTGTTAACTTCCTGAATATGCTAGTATGTCTCAGCAGTTAGATTGGAGAACCTTTCTTGCATTAATTTTTCAGATTAACCTTTGAATGTCCCCTGGGCATAGAGCTGTACAGGGCTCTGGTAGCACTGTATGTGGGAGGTAAAGAACTGTTCTCCCCACAGGAACTTCCTTAGCAGTCAGAGGAATAAGGGCTCACGTTTGGTGACCTGCCTCCTGTTTGTGGGCTGAGGTGTAGCTTTACTGGGAAGGTGCTGGGATTTAACAGGCATTATCCTTTCAGAAAGGTGTTTTTACTGAGGGGAACAGCATCTGCATTAACAACCACAGGCACTTGAGTAGCAACTATATAAGAGAAAGGGCCTTGGGCAAATGGCATGTCATCTGTTTTATTTCTTGTACTTTGTCAAGGTTTGGGGTTTTATTGTTCAGTTCATTGTTAGACTACAGTTTTATAGAGACAGAGGTGTGTTGCCTTCAGGCCTTTCTTGTACTGCAAACTGCAAATATGTCATTGCTGAATTTTCTTGCTTTTATGCTGCAACATCACTTGCACTTTCTTCAAACCTCACTCAAACTGAAGACTAGTTTGGCAGCTTGATAATGCCTTATTAATTCCAGTTCTTGCTACCGGACTTGTGGGTTAGTTACATAGGAAAACACTGTCACAGAGACTGTTAAGTTGTATTTTAATTGAGGTCATGCTGAGTGATATTGAAACATAGTAACACCTCAGTTCTGTGAAACCTTACAGTTTAGGTAATTGGTATGAATTTGTGAGTGATTTCCTCTCTCAATTTTTGTATTGATAAAATAAGACCCTTTACTGCTTCAGCCATTAATTCAGAACAGTAAAAGGAGTGTTTATAACTGTTGGTCAGTTACTTTATGGTCTTAGATTTTGGTCTCTTTGGGTTTATACACTGAAAATTTGACCTCAGGAGTGTAAATTTTGGCTTAATCTTAATCTCATTTATCATTATGTTTGTTGTAGTCTTAATCAGCAACTTGAGATGCCATTGCTAATCCAATGGGCTCTGACTAACTGCTGCTACTACACTAAAATGTTATTGACTGAACTGAAGCAGGGGCTGGGACAGCCCAATGCTTCGTATCCCAGTTTAGCTGGAGGAAAAATATTTTGAAGAGCCAGTAAATCTGATTGATTGCATGTACTTAATTCAGCATGTCTCTGTGCAGAGGACTCAGCAGAGTGTTTTTGTTTGCTGGCAGGTTTGGGCTATGCTGACGTAGAGAACCGCGTGGTGTGCAAGCCAGAGACCATCATGCGCATCGCCAGCATCAGCAAGTGTCTCACAATGATGGCTGTTGCCAAACTGTGGGAAGAGGGGAAACTGGATTTAGATGCTCCAGTGCAGAAATATGTCCCTGAATTTCCAGAAAAAGTCTACGAGGGTGAAAAGGTTTGTAATTGTTTATTGGTAAGAGTTTTAAAAATTTTTTGGTCTGGTCACGACAGAGCTGTGTACGGGTGCCTGATTCGGACCTATTCCTACAAAACACTCAAAATCATTTAGACAAGTAGTGATGTTTCTCGCTCAAAAAAAGCATATTTGGATCTTCACTTTTCTATCAAGTGTGTAGTCCACATATATATAGATTTTAAAAAATATTCTGGTTAATATGTGATATTTAAAAGGTCTTGCACCTTTATCTCTTCTTTGTCATGGTGAATTTTACTTTGTTGCTGATTTATTGTTTGTCTTTTAATGAAGAGAGCTCACATTATCCTGTCCACCTAGGTCACTATTACCACAAGACAGTTAGTTTCACACTTGAGTGGGATTCGTCACTATGAAAAAGACATTACAAAAGTAAAAGAAGAAAAGGAAAAGGCAAACAGAGCACTTAAGCTAACAAAATCCCATCAGGATAAAGAACAAAAAGCAAAAGAAGGTAAAGGGACTGAAAACACTGATTGTGTCAAACAGAAGAAAGAACATGATAGTGAGACAAAGAGGAGAAATTCAAAGCCTGGCAGGAACGACAAGGAATTTGAACAGGAAGAGTATTATTTGAAGGAAAAATTTGAAAGTGTGATTGAGTCACTGAAGATATTTAAAAATGATCCCTTATTCTTTAAACCAGGTGAGTTTCTATTAATGTAGACCAAAACAAGCTCCTCTGGTAAGAGTTTTGTTTCAAACAGTTTTACACATAATGATGATAGTAAAGTCCAGGGAAGAGTGGTTTTGTGTGGAAGTTTTGGTTTGTTCTGCTTCCCTCCCTTTTTTTTTTTCCTTCATGTGCCCCATTAAAAGCTCAACAGAGAAGTATTTGGTCTGTTCTGCACAAACCACCTGGTCATGTAGTATTTATGTATGAGATTTTCCTCCCAGGAGCAGTAAGTAATGCAGAAAGTGCTCTGAAACACACCAGTTAGTGGATTTATAAGTGCTAAAGAAGAAGATAATTCTGTAACAAATGTGTATCTACAAAGTATTTTGTAAGCAAATACCAACTTGCTGTAGTCATGTTCTGGGCCTTCTAGATAGGAACCAAAAGCAAAAATTTTTACTGAGGCACTAAATCAGACCTAAAAAAAAAAAATCTATAAAAAAAACCCATAGGATCACAGAATTACTGAAGTAATTTATTTTTGGGATTATTTAAATTAGGTCTAGAGAGGACTTTGAGGAACTTCAAGTGTAAGTTTTAAACTACTTAGGTTAAGGTAAATGACATGCATTGCTGATAAACAGTAAATAATGTATATTTAAGGGGAGAAAGGCAGAAAGAGAGTGAAGTTAAACACTCACCATCCTGGAGAGCTCACTTCAAATAAAAGTTCTGTCTCAACTGCAGGCACTTTAGCAGTTGCTCAGTATGTAAATGTTTCATAGAAGGCATTAGCACAAGAATGAGATTTTAAAAAATGAAATGTTGTTTTTTAAATAAATTCTGTTGTCTTAAATAATATTCATGCTTGTGTTCATATAATGTTTTGGGATATTCTAGAAATAGAAGCACTGTGCTAAAAGTGATGAATAGCCTTGAAAAATGTGAGTGTTGCTGTTGTTTTCCCTTCTCCAGGGTATGGACACACAAACAAGTCACAGTAGCTGAGCTTCTTTTGAGCAGTAATTTTATGGCTTGTGTCAGCTTTCCAAATCCAGACATCCTTGTTAGACCTGATGTGGTAAATCTCCTGGAAAGGATGTTAAATGTCAGTGTTGACACCTTGGCATGAAACCTGACTGCACACAGAGATCCCTGGAAGATTGTAGTGCTGTTCTCTCAGCAGGATCTGTGTCTGCTGCTGTACAGAATTTCCTAGGCCTAGGATCTACAATGGTTGATTATTAATTGCTATATATAGTTTTATTTGCATGCATGACTCCATTTAAGTATCATGCAATTAACTTGGGGTTTTCCCTTTCTCACTGTGTTTTTTCAAGGCAGTCAGTTCTTGTACTCAACATATGGCTTTACCCTCTTAAGTGCTGTTGTGGAGAGAGCTTCAGGACAAAAATTTACAGATTATATGCTGAAAATGTTTCGTGATTTGGATATGCTGTCAACTGTCCTAGATGACAATGAAGCAATGATATATAACAGAGCAAGGTAAACAGGGGTGGAACTCCTTATTTTTTCCACTACAACTGTTGCCCTTTTTACCTTAATTAAGACAGCTGAATTAAGAATGTGTGATTTTTATTTTCCCAGACATTTGAATGAAGTGTTGTATGTTACCTCAACATTACTCATGTAGCTGGTTCCAATGCCATGGCATAGGTTTTGTAATTAGCATGTGAAATTACAGAATAAGAAATAAATATTTCTTGTTCTAAGTGTGAACATGGGAGGTGAGGGGAGTAATAGGGGTGGCTTCAAAGTTTACATTTACTTTGGGTACAAGTAAGCTCATAAATGCAAATAAAATAAGGAGTAACTAGGAAATTATGTCGGAATATATAATTACCTTACTTTGCTTAATATACTGGCAATTAAAGGGTTCCAAGGAATTGTAATAGTCTCAAAGTAACACAAGGTTTTCATAAATCAAATTTCAGTATGAATGTTGACCAGAATTAAAATCCTGTTTAACATCAATTTATTTTAAAAATTAATTTAACATAGGAAAAAAACAAAACAACATCCCCAACCCCCCACTCCTACCAAAATAAAACAACAAGCTGAGAGAAATTTCTGTAACTGGATAATCTATTCCAATACAGTGGATCAGGCTAGGGTTTCTTGTCTTATTTTATTGAACTTCCTGTCTGGGCTCAGAAATTGATTATTGACTCCTCTGTTAAATTTTGGTGTGGGACAAGAATTCTGTTGAATGACAAAGTAGGTTTTACTAACAGTCTTGTGAAAATGAGACTCAGACTTTTTAAGTTTAGCTTCTAAAATGCTCTCAAAGAACAATGAACATGTTGAAGCTGAGGTTTATACTAAGTACAGGCATATATTGCAAGTGTGTGTGCACAGCTTCACTGCTCTATTCCAAGATGCTTTGTGCTGGTGTTCAGTTTGCTTGCAAAATTTCAGAGGCTCTCTGGCTGTAGGATCAGAGGCTCATCTGGATGATGGTGATGTTCTCATAAATTATCAACTTTGTACAGTCAAGGTTTTTTAGAACATGTTCATCCTTTTATAAACTGAAATATGGGAGGGATCAAAGAACTGGGAGAGATGCTCTTCTGGGAGTGTTTTTATAGGTACTTACTGTCAAGCAAAACTGAGATGCTGATGGGTTTGCTTCCACAAATTGGAGCTTGATGCCTCAAAATAGAATGTATTGACATGTTGAGGTTTGTTTAATACTTTGGTTATACTATATCTATCTAACAGGGAAATGCTTAAAAATCTGTGTTCTAGATCTTTTAGAGCTATAAGTGGATGTCTTTGTAACAGGGTTTTCTGTGATCAATAAACTCATTATGGGGACAACAGGATACTAAATCACTGTCAGAGTTGACGGTAGTCTTGCATCCTGGACCATTCATCATTCTTCCTTTGTTTCAACCTCTGACTTCCAGTGTTATAAGTTATTCAGAAGTTTGCTAGAAAGCTTCCCAATCTAGGTAGGGCTTTTCCTTTTCATAACTCTCCATGGACCTTATGTGGTCTAAAGACCAAAGGCTGAAATTCCTTGGGTTATATACTTATTCCACAAGTCCTTTTCATATGTTGTATGAAATTAATCAAATTATGATTGGACTGTTTCTTTCTTTCAAAAGCACAATTTGTCCTGCACTTCTGTTGTATTGTTCCTGATAGTTTATTATGCAGCTCTGGCTGGTAGTTTCTACATTTGTGTTATACAAGACTTTAATGTTCCTTGCTTTGTTGTAGAGTATGGCAACCATAATGGGGCACTGGGGGGAATCAGCCAAAAATGTGAACTACTGTCTGAGAGCAGTCACCTAAGCCTCAGTTGTAGAATTCCTTGTTCTTTAAAAACATTTCTAGTACAGGGATTTAAGAAAAAAATCTGTGGTGCCTGTTCTATTTATCTCTGTCACATCTCTTATTTGTATATTGCCTTTATTCTTACTATATCCTAAGATTAAGCAGAAGGATTGGTACTTTTATTGAAGTTCAGCTTCTAACCTAAGAAGTCACCTTAATTTTTGTTTTTCTGTCTGAATTACTTGTTGACTTTTCTGCAATAAATATATATTTTAAAAATATGTTTTAAAAACCCTCTAAATGTTCACAAGAACAAGCTAATACAAGCTCAGTTTGCTCTTTTAAGGTAGGGCAGCTTAAAACCATGGTGCATAGTCCATGAAAATGACAAGTTGAATTTTCTTGAATTTTAGGTGTTACATTTACAACAAAAAGGGACGGCTGGTAAATGCACCGTATGTGGACAACTCTTACAAGTGGGCTGGTGGTGGCTTCCTGTCATCAGTAGGTGACCTCCTGAAATTTGGAAATGCCTTGTTGTACAGTTACCAAGCCGGACAATTTAAAAACAAGAACGCCAAACTTCTTCCAGGGTACCTCAAGCCAAGCACAGTTGCAATGATGTGGACTCCAGTGCCAAAAACAGAAGTGTCATGGGACAGGGATGGTAAATACGCCATGGCTTGGGCTGTGGTGGAGAAAAACCAACAGTATGGCTGCTGCAGACAGCAGAGGCACTATGCATCTCACACCGGGGGCGCCGTGGGGGCCAGCAGCGTGCTCCTCATCCTGCCTGAAGAGCTGGACCCTGAAGCTGTGGGTACCTGGCCAGTGGCACCCCCGAGAGGTGTCATTGTCACTATTATCTGCAATATGCAATCGGTTTCGCTCAACAGCACTGCCTTAAAGATCGCAAGGGAATTCGATAAAGAGAAACGGGCACAATCTGTGGGCTAAAGGAGATGTGTGGGACTGAGCTCACTGGGCTGAACAACAAAGGGAGAAGGGTGTAATTGGACTTCAAGTTCACTAAGAATATGGGAAGAAAAAACACAAATAATTCACTTAATTAACCTCTGCTAGTGGTGCTAAAATTACGTCTAACTGGAATTCATCTCTCAGGGAAGTTCCTAACTTACAGAAAATGAGAATGTATCAGTCAAAGGTGACTTTCTGTAGTACCTGTGTAAATGATCATTATATTTAGCAGGTTATTTTTACCAACTAGTGAAACACGTGACCAAGATTAAAAAATAGCCTTTTTTTTTTTTGCACTAAGTACAAATTATCTACCTAGAATGTTAAACTTTTGAAAAATTTCACATCTTGATTTTAGCACACAAATATGTTGCTTGTTATTCTCACAGTTCCAGTCTGCCACAACTATTCAGTATTACTTTTTGAAGAAAAAATTGTGTCACCATTGCTTTTTGTTTTTACCTACCACTTCCCTAACTTGCTTAAAAAACCAACAAAACCCAAACCTTGAAGCTACCTCCAGAATGCAGATTTATACCCAGAAGCAGGCTTTTGTCAGAGCTGTGGATTAAGAACTAGAAAAGAATGAATCTAGAGCAATGTAAAGTAAATTTAAATGTAAAGTAAAATTCTCTTCATTTTTTAGATATTCTCTCATCCATTTTTATTGGACACAGAGAATGTGTAGAATTAGTTTACTGTGCAATAAAGGTATTATTTCTAGAGTCAAATCCACCCAAATAGCACAATGTGCAAGGTGTCAAACTGTCCTGTTGTTTTTGAGTGATATACACTTGGTAGCCAGAAATGGCACTGTATTCTGTAGCCTAGATACTCCCTTGTAAACAGGAATTAGGAACTCAAATAGCTCAATACAACTCGAAGTCCATGCTTGAAGCCAGGAGTAGAAGTTTCACCAACCAAACACGGCCATGGCAGCTGGAGCACAGCTCAAAGTGCTGCATCCAGGGGTGGGGACACCACCACCTCTGTGGGCAGCTCCTTCCAATGCCTGAGCACCCTTTCTGTGAAGAGATTCTTCCTGTTGTCCAACCTGATCCTCACCTGGTGCAGCTTGAGCCAATGTCCTCTTGTCCTTTCACTTGTTCCCCGTGAGAAGAGGCCAACCCCCCCTGGCTCCACGCTCCTGTCAGGGAGTTGTAGAGTGATAAGGTCACCCCTTTTCTCCAGACTCCTTCAGCTTCTTGTCAGACTTGTGCTCCAGACCCGTCCCCCAGAGAAAGAAAGAATGGCAACTGCCTTTCTCTGGACATGCCCCAGCTCCTCAATGCCTTTGCTGAAGTGAGGGGCCCAGAGCTGGACACGGGACTACAGGTGGGAGATTTTCTAATGATCAGTTTCACAATGGGAATAAAGTAGCATCTGAAGTGTCCATTTTATGTATTTCACAATGGCATGGAAGATCTCTGTCACCTCAAAGATTTACCCCCACCTCACTTCCCCTGCAGTTACATTAGACAGTACTTCCAGGCTGAGACAAAACAGAAATGTCTTTCAGGAAAGGTTCCTGCACTGCTTAGCAGCTCTGCTGCTCTGAATATAAGGAGTAAGGTGTCTTGGTTAGCAGCTAGCAGAAGACAGCTCTACCTGCCTCTTTCCCAAACTAATGCTTTTGGTGTTATCTTCACAGTTGTCACCTGCCCTGTGACACAGCGTGCTGCCATCTCTGTTCCCACTATGCCTATGGTAATATTTATTAGCCAAGACCAAGAAACCAGGAAATTTAGTATCTGGAGGGGTCAGTGTTTCACCTGCATTTTTAATTGGAGCTAATAAGACTAGTTTAGTATATTCTTCATAATTACAGTCATTATTGTACCTTAAAAACTGTTTGCTTGGGATTTCTGGCCCACTCACCAAAATTTCACTTCTTTATTCATTAATAATGTATTGTCTTTATCTCAAGAGTATCCAATCATTTAATCTTCTAGTACCTGGAACAAAATGGGTCCCTGACAGTCTCTGCTTTGATATTAAATTAATCATGAGTTCTTATCTTTTAGGGTAGACAAGGCAGAGATATGAGAGACTAGGAATCAATCTGGCCTTAGCATATGTATTCAGGTCACAAATAATATTGCTACTTTGAACTTTGTTCTAAAACCAGTAATTTGATGGGCTGGCATTGTACATGAGAAACTAACTAGACTATGTCTGGTCAATTAAGAGCAGCTTTCATGATAAACTTACCTGTGAGTGAACCTTTGTTGTGAGTGGCACTGACATAAACCCCTATTTTTCTTAGAAGGCATGTGTATTCCATTGGTACACCTGTTTCTGTATCAAACACCTCCTTCTGCATATGGTATTCACATGTTTGCTGTTTGAAATAACAGAAATAAAACCTACCTTGCAAATGCAACCAATTGTAGTATCAGGTTTTTGGTTTATTTTATTGACTAGACATGTACAAGTTTTCAAAGTCATAAAAAGAATATTAGCTAATTAGAAAATCTCAATAATAATTAGCTCACCAAGACACCTGATACTTTTAAAGAGCTGTTGATACATAACTTGACATATTACTTAATACAATAAGATATATGTAAGATTCTTTTTTAGTATTTTCTCGTGGTTAAAAACAAAATCCATTTTTACCAGCCATTTAGAAAGACATGGCTTTCACAAACAAATTAAACCATTTTCCTTATTGCAAGAAGGCAATTATTTAATGTCAGTATTTAATACTAACAATATGCATGGGTTTGCTGTACTAGTTCCTAGACACCATTCACACCTCTTAGTGCAGTTCCATGACTTACAACTGCTTATATGCCAGTTGCCTTCTCTATACTGCATGTTTTCAGTGCTTTGCAAAGGACTACTTTTGTTTTGGTTTTTTTTGGATAGACATCTCAGTTTAGAATACCAAGGGCAGTTTTGGGGGGAGGGAAATCCATGCATTCCAGAGAAACAGCTGAACAGAGATGAGTAACTTTTCATTTTTATTTATCATCACATTACCCAAGAGCGGGGAGGGACTACAGCAACATTGAAAGCAAATGAGCCATTTAAAATCTTATCTAGCTTTTGCAACCCTTGCAGTTACGGTAGCTGCAGTAATAGAATACACAAAATGCATTTTTAAAGCAGTTTCTGTCACTATATGCATTACACTGCTGTAGTTTATGATTAGCAAGGAAGGATGCAGGAAGTCCAAGGTTTTTACTGTTCAAACAAACTTATAAAAATAGAGCTTGGTTGTCTGCAAACTTACAGGAAGAACTTGCACTTCAGATCATTTACTGAAAAGGAGATTCCAGCAGATTAGTCAGCAGTAGCATGTAATTTGTACAAAATCAATCATAATTACATTGTTGTTGTAACAGGCATTTTTAAACTGGTAAGGCTTTCAGGAACACAGATCCAAAAATCACATGCTGAACTGTTCAGTGTTGCTTTCTTCTAAATGAACAGCCTGCAAAGAAATCACGTGAGTAGAGATATGAATAGCCCTTAAATTGTGAGACTGCCTTGAAAAATTATCCATCTAATGTAAGTAGAAAAAATCATGGATTAAATTTAAATTTCATGTACCATAAGAGGTGAAGATTTAACACTGTAGGTCTTCTCTAGCTCAACTTGAACAATATGGCTGTCATGCAATTCATCTTAAAATAAGATTAAAATGTACTATTCCTTTTCTTCCAGATGCATTTTAAAATGTCAGTCTACTGTTCCATCCTTTAGTGATACAAACCCCAAACTGAAACAGCTGCTGTGTGTGTTGTTACCATTTCAACTGCTCAACAGCCTCACTTCAGGTGTTCTGTCCTCATGTTTACCACCCCTGTGTAGCAGCACATTATATAAGCACTGCTATGTGTAATTTGTATACATGCTTGCCTTTTGCCCTTTAAACAAGAAATTAATAAAATCTGGATTAATTTTTACATTTTTTAAATCCTAAAGTGTTTCCAGTGCTTTTCACATGCCCCAGAATTGGGCTGCACTCAATGATACTGGTGTTATACCAGTTACCTGTATATACATTATTGGTGGTTATTTGTTCCCTTATAATTGATATGAAACAAGTGTTCTTTGAGCCAGGGAACTGCTTTACAGTAGGGCTGTTTAAAACCAAACAGGCAAGCCATTAGTGACTAGCAGTGGCACAGAATTACTTTAGCCTGGCAAAAGCACCTTTGATGGTGCTTTTCAACACTTTAAACACAGCTCAGAGTTAAACAGCAGTATTCATTACACAAGCTGAAGGGAATGACAAGTCACCTAAAATGAAATGTGTTTGATGACAATGTCGGTGTTTAGCTCCCTGGCAGATCTGTACAGCCATTTAAAAACAAAGAATCTGAAGAAAAATTCACAATTCTGGGCCTATTAACAATGTTCATAGTAGCCAACTCTAAGCAATTTGCAAAATCATTGTTCCAGTATCAGTTTCCAAAATCCAAGCCAAAATATTTACAGGCTATAAAATGCATTTATATAATGGCATATTTAGGTTGTGTAACATTGCCCTTACCTTCAGTGAGCCTGGCTTTGCCCCCAGTTGGCTGGCACAGGACAGTTGAGCACCCTACACACAGAACTACTGTCTGAGCATGGCTGAAGACAGTGGTGATCTTGTAGCATCCTGAAAAACAACATTATGAAACTTTCCACTGGGTATTTCTAGCACCATTTTTTATGTGTTAATTGAATCAGGTACTCTAAATACACTTGTCCAAAATGCATCTATATTTCCTTACACAACACACCAAGCCAAACTCAGCAAGCCATTGTGTTCTGAAATGCTTGCCTTTACTTACAAGCATAGGAAAGCAAGTTAGGTAACAGGAACTGGTTTGATTCCCATATGAAAATCAACAGACCCTGCTGGCTGACAAGCCCTAATTTGCCTATCACATCTCCTGTAAAGAAGTTCAGCAGTTCCAGATTAGCCTCCTCTGCTGAACAGAGGAACCCATGTAGCTGGAGAAATATTTAACTTGTAACAGTAGAACACTGCTGTTGACAAAGTCTGAAAGCTGGGAATACAAACACTGCTGTTCCAATCTGTGTTTGCTTTCTGTTTAATAATTGGTACATGTAAGGCTTGGTTGCATTCTGTAAAGCTAACATAATATTTAAATGGAAAGACTTGCACAGAAAAATTTCACTAATTCCCTATGCAACGCTTTTGCCTACAATTTATAAATTCTATGATTTAAGAAAGGATGTGATCACTCATACACGGCTTAGAAATGGGATTTTCACTGCTTTTCAATTTCTTTCCCTGAAAAGTATTTTTAATTAGCCAAGTGATATTTTTGGAGGGAGAAAACCTGTAAAGGATTTAATCTGCATGTGGATGTACAAAATAAATAGGTAAAGGTGAGCAGAGATTGCATTTTCAGCACGTGTGGATCAGAAAGCTAAGACAGACTATATGTTGTGAGCAGGGTCCTGTGACTAAAGGTCAGCTTGGTAGGGAGAAGTACTATCAGACAAAATAACAGATCTCTGCTTAAATCACAAAGAGCAACTGTACAAATCTTTGTGAAAAACTGCTAAGAGCCAAAATTTAATCACAGCAAATTTTGTTTTTCCCCTGTTGAAGCTGAACTTCCATGTGGATGAGTTTTTAACGTTTGTGGGTTGGCAGGCAAATGAGCCCAACCCATCTGAGTACCAAGGTAGGAACTTCCATTTCCACTGACCTAGGGACACATAAGGCCATCTGCTATTTTCAATGCCCTCTGCATAGGATTCTAGCATTATTGAAGCTCTCCTGCTTTGCTCTATATACCCTCAAACACAAAAAACAATTAACCCAACAGTAATGAAGATAACCCATGACCTATGGGCCTATGTTGACACTAACTGTATCACAGTGTATGCATTCATGTATACTGGTTTGAACAAAGTGTAAAAAAAACCAAAAAAAACCCCCAGAGGCTTAGCCTTCAACCCTGTATTTGTCTGAAAGCAACCACAGTTTACTTTCAAGTTGTTTAAATTAACTTACCTCGCTTTCAGATGGAATATGTCTCAGAGCTTCTTAGAAAACTAGGCTACTAAGAAAGAATAAGATTAGAAAACCTGAGTACCTCAACAATTCCCTGGTTCTGAGTCAGGAAGATCATTATTGTAAGTGTTTTCTCACTGCTAGAATCTTCTTATGCTGCAGCAGTTGCTAGGAAGTTACCACTCTGGGCAATGTGGATGTAACTGTGCTGAATAAAAAAGCTGTTCACTGGTAGAGCACATTCCTGTCATGGTGCTACAAAATCCCATCGTTTAGTTTATGATAGAGAAGTTGATTATACAGATGTCTCTGAGCCAAAGGAATGAAGATCTCTGAAAAGTGGACATAGGCAACATCTTATAACCCTTGTATATGAGCTAGATGGCAGCTTAGTTCTTAACAGCACATGCAAAAAAGGCAGTGGTGTATGTTTTACTTTTATGTATGTGTGCAGTATCCTTTGCATATATCCTTGTCAAAAGGATATCCTTGCTCTTCCAGAACTAACTTACAAAAGGAGGAAAACAATGCTGGCTTCTGTTTGAAACTTGTGCTATGGATACTTTAATGCAACCATTTAATCTCACTTTTTATACACGTAAACAGGTGTTTTATAAAAGTGTTTTATAAAGGAAAAAACCCAAATAAAGAAGCCCTCATGCCAGAACCTCCAGAAAAGAAGTCTGATTGTTTACATGAACTTTTTCCAAATATGGGAAACACTTTTATTGTTAAAAAACCCAAAGCAATATAAAGATCTTTTTCTCTACAGAATAGACATACCTAACTCAGATAAAAAATAATAATCAACCGTTATACGTACGCTACACAAAATTAATTTTGTTCCTTCCATAACGCATGAACATTTCAAATATTTACCTGGACATTTTACATCCATAAAGTAGGAGTTTGGGCTCTGCACAAGACGTTTCTTTTTGTGTTTCCTCTTCTCATCCTCTAAGGAGGGATGCACTAGGTCCTTGGCCAGCTGGGTGGGGCAGGAGGAAAAGCGCACGGCGCGTTACGCGGGAGCCGGCCGGGCGCGCCGGGGCTGCCCCGAGCGCGGCCGCAGCCGGGCCCGCACGGCCGGACCGGGCCCGCCCCGGCCTTGGCGGCCGCCGGCGGCTCCCGGGAACGGCGGGGAGCCCGAGGACGGTCGCGTCCGCTCCGTCACCCCCCGCCCCGCGAGGTCCCCACGGAGCCCGGGCCAGGCGGCACCGGGCTCGGGCAGAGCCCGCACACAACTCACAGGCATGTCCGCCGCCGGGCCGGGCCGGGCGCTGCCTGCGCCGCAGCCGCGCCTGTGCCGAGCGCCGGGGGCGGGAGCGGCGCTGGAACGGCCGCGTGTCGCTCCGGCACCGCGCTGCGCGACACCGGCCCGCCGGGCCGTAAACGCCTGTACGAGTGCGCCGCCTTCCCGCTAGATGGTGGCTAAATCATCCTCGTATGGCGCACAAGTGTAGAATTGCCGGGGCTGGAAGGCACCTCTGGAGATCATCCAGAGCAGGTGACACAGGAACGTGTCCTGCTGGGCTTGGAATGTCTCCAGAGAGGGAGGCTCCACAATCTCCCTGGGCAGCTGCTCCAGTGCTCTGCCACCCTACACATAAGTTCTTCCTCATGCTGAGATGAAACATTTTGTGGTTTAGTTTATGGCCATTGCTTCTTGTCACATCGCTGGGCTCCACAGAAAAAGTCTGGCACAATCCTCTTGGTACTGGCCTTGAAGATATTTATATGTATTAATTAGATCGCCTCTCAGTCTTCTCTCGTCTAAACTGGCCCAGCTCCTGCTGTCTTTCCTCATAAGAGAGATGCTCCAGACCCCTCATCATCTTTGTGGGCCTCTACAGGACCCTCTGCCTGTCTTCCTTTTCCTGAGCAACTCAGAACTGAACATATGTTTGCTGTTTCATAGTAAATGAAATATTGCATGAAGTTGTACCCGTGAGCATATTCTTTTGCAGTTTCCCACCCCAGTCAAAAAGAAAAAGGCAGAAGAATTTCTGTTAGTTATCATTCATGTGCTTAAATGAATTTAGAGAACTTATGAGACATAAAAATATTGCAGAGAGTGGAAATTTAAAGAAAAAAAATCACTTTTTTTTTAGTAACAGGCTGAGTGTTTTGTCTGTAAGTTAATAATCACAAATGTAATCTGTAAAATCACGTGTATTTATCCTGGAACATTTAAAAGTGTAGTTCAATAGAAATCCTCCTGGTGGCACAACAGACCTTACAAAAATCACTTGGTATGGAGTCTTCCCAAAAGTCCAACGCGAACGTGTCAGGACATTGCTTTCTGAGAGGGAACGGATGCATTTAAGCAAAACTTATTTGAAAAGTTTGCCATGAGCACAAGTGAGGATGTAATTTCACAGAGGCATATTGCTCTGACAACAATATTCTCAAGGCTGGTCTTGGTCTCTCCAGTGCTATAACAACTTTCAAAATACTTTCCACCCCAAACTCTTACATTATTCTGCCAGAATAGCCCTGTGTGTTGCAGTGCTCCAAGCCATTATATTGGTTTTCCTCTCCTCACTGTCCCAGCCTTGTAACACTGTAATGCTCTGTTAGCATTTTTTCCTTACACGCTGGTGTGGTGATGACACACAGATAGAGGTATTTTGGAAGTATTTCTTGTTGTATCATGGGGAATTTAATAGGAAGGGCTCTGACTCATACTTTCCTCTGCATGCTGTCCTGTGGATCTAAGAACATAAACCAGTTACCAGCACAGAGTCAGTTCTTGTGTTCTAAGCTGTTCCTACTACCTTCCTGTCCTTTTCAAATGCATGTTATTTATGTGCAAGCAGAATGGAAAGAGGATAATTGCTTAAGGCTTTTGATTTAGTATCTGCAGCAGAGTTCTCTGTGTTAAATAAAAAATAAAATACCTTCACCATGTATGAAGCACCACTTACAATAAAATAGAACTTCTGAAGTGCCACGCTTCTTTGTCTTTTCCTCCTAGCTTTCCCTTAGAGGTCTTTCCTGCAAAGAGCCTCTGGTGCCTGAGGAAGACTTTAGAGTCACATTAGAAATGGGCTTCCATGGAAGGAAGGGCACACAGGATGATCTGAAAACAGGATGTGTTTTGGACACATTCCTCTGGTTCTCTATTTTGGTTTTGCTTGTAGATTCATTTCCTTTTTGTAACAGCTTGTAGTTCAGTGATCTGCTGTATGCGTAAATTCTAATGGATTACCTTTAATCTTACAATTTAAGCTTTTTATGAAGTGTACTCTTAAGAAAACAGAAATGCATCACTGAGTTTAAGTGTCAGTTAGCAAAGAAAGAAATGCTGTCTGTACAAGAGTGGTTTGGCCTACTGAGACATAGATTCAGGTCTGAGAGAACAACTTCCTCCTTCCAGCCTTCTCCCAGCAAGCAAGGACTTTGATCTCATGAAATAAAAAAAGAAAGAAAAAAAAAAAAAACTTTATCTGTTTGCTAGAATGACAACAGAAAAACTCCCAAAGCTGATCTGGAAATGTTTTAAAACAACATAATGACAGTTGGGTTTTCTCCTGCATTGCGAGTGCCAGTCTCACGTGTTTGAAAGCTGAGTGTGTGTCCCTGAGGTCAGGCATTGTGGTGGGTTCCTGCTGGGCTGGGACAGCCTACAAACCCTCCCTGTGCACCTGCTGCTCCTGGTGCTGCTTTCTTCTGCACCTGAATTTGGGTAGCTCCTTAGGATTTGCTATCTGACAACATTTGGGAAGTTTTACTACAGAACCTTGTTCTGTAGTCACTGCCTGTGGTCACTGCCTGTGGTCACTGACAAAGTGTGCAATGACTGATTCTAAAAACCTAAATTCACCCTACTAATGCTTATAGTGGTTGTCTAGAATACTAAAATGGGGGTGGTTATCTCTGTAATACTATTGTTAAAAGCATTTAGATTTCTTTTTGCTAACCACCTTTAAGCTGGACTCAAAATAAGTTCACTTCAATGTTTGATCCAGAATGTGGCCTGTCTGTCATTTTGCCTATACTGCAGAATTAGTTTTAATTCATTGTAAACTAATGGTGTAAACTGTGGCATGTAATAATTTGGTTTAAATATGCTTGTGCTCAGATATTTTAGATTAGCAGTGGAAATTGAAGAAAGTAAACTTTTAGCACTACTGTAATAGCAAACTTTGAAATTAATGGATTTACAGATAAGAATTTTGCAGTGTTTTTTTCTTCTGGAATTGAACTGTATATACTTTGTGTAATTTTTTCCCCAATAATAACTTAATTTAACCTCTTCTATATAAAGTTCTGCAGTATATACACATGGAAAATTCATACATTTGGATCACTACAGTAAAGGAGAGTACTGTTCTTTGTACGTTAAACCAATGCATTGATCTTAAAACTAAGAGTTAAAAGCAGGACATAGCTGTATAAAGTTCTGCAGTATATACACATGGAAAATTCATACATTTGGATCACTACAGTAAAGGAGAGTACTGTTCTTTGTACATTAAACCAATGCATTGATCTTAAGAGTTAAAAGCAGGACATATCAACCTATCAAATGCAGTAAGACAAAGTGTAGAATGAACATAGAAGTGTCTGCCTTCTAGTGAAATAAATGAAAGACTTATTTACTGGAAACAGGTAATAAGTGACTTTTTTTTAAAGGAGTGTCCACATGATGGTTATCTACAGTAATGAATTCCAGAGGCACCTGCCAAAGTCAGAGTTGTTAGAGATACACATCGAAAATGTTATTATATTGGGTAGCAGAGTTCAACAGCTATGGAGCAAAGCTCATGTTAATGACTTGTGGTTAGGTGGCATTCAGGGCAGGACTGCCTCATAAGATTATTGTTGGTAGGACTTGGACTTGCTGATTCCAATTAGTACCAAAATAACAGGATCTTAGTTCTACCAACATGTTTTAAACTCTGTTGGTTTTTTAAACCTTGTACTTAGGCAATTAAGATGCAGAATTTTCTACTGTTTTGTGTGTATTGAGAAGGGCTTCATTGAAAACAGATTTTCACTCAGTTGTCTTTTTACCTAACCTTTGAACTAAAGGAGGAAAAAGGATCTTTGAAAGCTAGAAGTAATTATGTCTATCATTTGAGAAATTAAAAATGAGAGTGGGAACAAAGTTCTAATATAATCTGTTTTTTTTCTTTAAAATGTAGATGTTGGTAAACAAGTGTTGTCTGGCTTTTTAAATGTATATGTAAAGATTTTTGAACTTAGTGCATATGAGTAGAGGTCATCACTACACTTTGCTGTTCCTATTAGTTCCTTTCTTGAACTGAGGGCTTTAACAGATGCACTTTACCTACACCTCAGTGACTAATGGAATTCTGCCATACCTTGATTAGGACTCACCTGTTTATTGGATGAGTTTGAACTATGGTACTGATCTCCTTTTATGACCAGATGACCTGCCTAGTGGGTGAGGGAAAGGCTGTGCAGTCTGCCTGGACTTCAGTAAGCCTTTGGCACTGCCTCCCACAGCAGTGTCCTGGAGAACAGGCAGCCCATGGCTTGGACAGCTGCACTCTTTGCTGGGCTAAAAACTGTCTGCACATCTGGGCCCGGAGCACGGTGGTGATTGGTGCCACGTCCAGCTGGGACCAGTCACTAGTGGTGTTTCCCAGGGATGAGTACTGGGCCCCGTCCTTTTTGAGGTCTTTATTGATGATCTGGATGAGAGCATTGAGAGCACCCTTAGGAAGTTCATGGACGACACGAAGTTGCATTGGGAGTGTTGATCTGCTGGAGGGCAAAAAGGCTCTGCAGAGGGAACAGGACAGGCTGGATCTGGGTGCCAAGGCCAGCTGTGTGAGGTTCAACAAGGCCAAGAGCTGGAGTCTGTCCCCAGGTCACAACAACCCCCTGCAGCACTACAGGCTGGGGCAGAGGGGCTGGAAAGCTGCCCAGCAGAAAAGAACCTGGCAGAGCCTGGTGACAGGGCCTCAACACGAGCCCAGGTGTGCAAAAAGGCCAAGGGCACCTGGGCTGTGCCAGCAATGCTGTGTCCTCCAGGACACAGTGACCATGGTCATGTGCTGGGGGGCACATCCAGTGGGCTCCTCAGTTCAGGAGGGACATTGAAGTGCTGGAGTGAGTCCAAAGCAGGACAACAGAGCTGAGAAGGGTCTGGAGCACAGGTCTGATGAGGAACAGGTGAGGGAGCTGGGGGTGTTTAGCCCGGAGAAAAGGAGGCTCAGGGGTGACCTTATCACTTTCTACAGCTACTGAAATGGGGGTGTAGTAGGGTGGGAATCAGCTTCTTCTCCCAGGGAACAAGTGATAGGATGAGGACATGGCCTCAATCTGCTCCAGAGCAGATTTAGGTTGGACATTGGGAAGAATTTCTTCATAGAAACAGTGATTAGGCATTGGAAAGGGCTGCCCAGGGAGGTGACAGAGTTGTTATCCCTGGAAGTGTTCAGAAAAGGACTGGAGATGGCACTTTGTGCTCTGGCTTGGTTGACAAGGTGGTATTTGGTCTAGGGTTGGACTCGATCTCAGAGCTCTTTTCAAACCTTAGTGATTCTGTGACTCTATTCAGGCAAAATGGTAGGGTAGTAATTTAGGGATTGTAAAGGGTTTTTTAATTCTGCTTTTTTTGAAATGTACAAAACAGAATCAAACTGATACAGTCCCATCTGCTTTCACATAGTGACAAAATGTAAACCATAGTTTCAAATCTCTTCTATTTCCTACATGTTCAGTGTTCCCCTCAGAGGTTCTCCCATGCCAGAAGAGAAAAGAATTGTTGATCTATTTGCCTGCAATGCACTATAAACCAAATGTCAACTTTTCCAATTTGGTGCAATAACAAAGACTGGGTTCCAAAGACATGTTTTCATGGAACAGGTATCATAGAGGTGTGGCTATTGAACCTTAACAGCTTTGATAGTACTCCTCAAAGTTTTATAACATATTGCAAGGTATACAATTGAACAATTATGGGTTTTTTCATATTCTAGAAAATAAAAAAATGCAACTTAATTTTTATATCTTGTTTTTAAAGTTCATGGTTAAATAAACATCTGTCCCTTGAATGTGGCAAACTGGCACTTTTCCAAATCAGAACAGAACGCACCATCACAAAGCACCAGTGTAATTGAAGAGGGAAGTAATTTGCATTATTCTTCTATAAAAATACTCTTGAGTAACAGATGGCGATCACAAACATACTGCTCCAGAGACATATGAAAGCCTACGTGTTCCATAAAACTCAAGAGTGAATATTAACCCCAAAATTCTCTCTTCAGTGCTGAAAGGTGTTTGTGTAGTCATCTTCAGCATGGCCATAATTACAGTACACAGCAACTCATTTCTCTGAAAGTACAGCTACAGGAAAATATTTCTGAGACATTTTCATTTGCAGTTTCCTATAATCCAATTATTCATGTTAGACTGAAGTAATTAACCAATTTGGTCTGACTGCTTCGGTGCCAGGTTGCCATTATAATTTATAAACTCAATTATTGTAATAAGTAGTGTGACAACTCATTTTAACATTTAAACAGCCTGACTGGTAATTATACAGTACAAAAATGATCCAAGCAGCCATGTTTCCAAATTCTGGCCTGAACTAGGCAGAGATCCTCAGGTGTGTTAAAAAAAAATTAAAAAAAAAAAAAGGCAATTCCCCCCATCCTTGATTTGCAGCTTTCATTCTCCTCTATCAGACAATATCCTGGTCTTCCAGAGGTCTCAATAAAACAATTATTATAAATAAGATTTTTTTTTCACTTGAATTATGATGAAGCACATAAATGTACAGATATAAAATTAGATTTTGAACAAATTAACTGGAAATTAGATTAGCATTCATGACAAGCTCCTACTGAATTCACCTTGTACAAAGTTTTAAATCACATCTGTCAATGGATTTTCCATTATTTGGTACCACAAACATATTGGTTGGGGCTACCACCAAACTGAGACCCTTAAGGCAGAAAATGTGGATAATTTATAACTAGGAGCAGGATACCTTTTGCTTTTTCAAAGATTATAATGGCTGAAGGTATTTGTTTGGAGTAATTCCTCAGTGCACAAATACAGCAGTAGCCAGGCACTAGACTGGCTTGGTCCTATTTCACGCCATCAAATTGTTGTTTAATAGCATGAGGTGATTTTTTTGTGTGCTTGCAGGAGGCTAACCATGTATGAGAGAGCTTTAATATTCAAAACTAATTTTGTTTGATTCTCTATAGAATTCAGTATAAATATTTGTGAAGTTAACACACATATAAGAAAAAAAACCAAACCAAAACAAAAAACCCCAAAAGTGAGAAAGGACCATTTACAAGTAGGCTGGGTTACAACCAACAGAAACTTTAATGAATGATTTGGGGAAATCTTTTTCCTATTTTTGCTAAGAGGGAACTGAGAACTGTTCTAGTGATTTATAGTGTTAGAGAGTTCTGTTTATAGCTTGTCTGAAGGCTACAATTTTTAGATTAAATTAAAGCAGTAAGTCCTTGTTGTCATTTTGAAGTGTTTCAGTAGTGCTATTTATTTTTATAGCGCCTTGTGACATCCTGTGGGGAACACGCTATAATGAATGCATAATGAGGCTGCCTCACACCAAGAGATTATTAGCGGAAAAAAGATGGGGGAAAGCGTTTCAATTGCTCTAGAGCAGATCTCTTGTAGAATACCCCCGTTTGCAGTGAGACAACATGAAAATAATTTTTGTGTTGTGCGCACAAGTTTCTTCCTGAGTTGACGCGCCCAGGGCAACATGTAAACTTCTGAGGCGGCACACTAGACTCACTCAGTGGTGACGTGAGAGTATTTTGCCGTTATTTAACTTGAACACAGAGCTACCTGACTCTGCTGACAACTCCTGCTAGGTTCGAGAGAGAAGTGAGCCCGGGGGGACCGCGCAGCGACAGCAGCGCCCCGATCCCGGTGGGTGAGCGCCGGGCCTGCGGACCGCGGACCACAGCCTGCGGACCACAGCCCCCGTCGGGCCCGGCGGTTCCGGCGCCGTGACGCGCCCGCAGCGCCGCCTCCCTCCGCCGGCCAGATCTCCCTTCCTTCCCCTCCTTCCCCTCCTTCCCTCCCGGCCCTCCCGCCGGAGTCCCGCCCTCCTTCCGTCCCGCGTTCGCCCCCTCCTGCTGCGGCGGCGAGCCGAGCCCAGGCGAAGATGGCGAAGACTTACGACTATCTGTTCAAGCTGCTGCTGATCGGGGACTCGGGCGTGGGCAAGACCTGCCTGCTCTTCCGCTTCAGCGAGGACGCCTTCAACACCACCTTCATCTCCACCATCGGTGAGGGGCCGCGGCCGGGCGCCGCCATCCCGGCGGGAGAGGGGTCCTGCCCGGGCCGAGCGCGGAGGGAGGGAGGGAAGGGCCGGGGGCACCGCCCGTGTCGGGGCCGCGGTCGGGCCGTGCCGGGCCCCGTACGGGACCGGGGGCCGGGGGCAGCGATAGCCCAGCGCGGCAGCGCTCGGGAGGGATTGTCCGGCGGAGGAAGGTGCCGCGGCCCTGGCGGGGCCCGCAGGGTGCGATCCGCTCCTGCAGCGGCCCCGGCGCCTGCCGTGCCCGCCGCAGCAACAGTTGGGCCGGGCCGGGCCGTGCTGCCGCCGCTGTGGTGCCGCGCGCGGAGCCCGCGGCCCCTTCCCGGGGCGAGGGGAGCCCGCGGCCCCTTCCCGGGGCGAGGGGAGCCCGCGGCCCCTTCCCGGGGCGGTCGGATCCCCGCGCCGATCCCGCAGCGCTGCTGGCCTCAGGCAGAACCGCCGCTTCTGGGGCTCTCCCGGTGTGGGGCGACTCGTGTTGGGGTGCGGATGTTCAGAAAGTGGTGAAGGGTTGCTGGGGCTGCCTGTGGCTCGTGCCGAGCTGCACGGTGGCAGTGACTGAACGCTCGGGGCAGGTGGTTCGACTCTCAGTTCTTCCCTGCACGCTTCTAATGCGTCTGTGTACTCACGGTTTTGAGATTTGGAGTAGTTGCATTCGAGCTCCTCGACAAATGTTGAGTTTTGTCCTGAATTTGGTTGTGAAAAAGGGTTCGTTTCTAAGCTTCACTAACCTTTTTTAATGACAGTGAAGTGTGATATATCAAAACAGGTGGTTGTGACTTATATTTTTGTCAGACTTGTCAGTTTTAAAATACACTGCTGAAATAAACATAAGCAAAATTTTCAAGGCCTTCACTGAGATAGAATTGAATTGAAACTATAGTGCGGCATGACTTGAGATTTATGTTCAGCTACTTGTAGCTGAGGTCACTTTTAAAGTGAAGTACACAGTTTTGGGGATGAAGGGGAAAAGTGCAGTGGAGGTTACTAGTATTTAGGAGGGCTAAACTAATGCTGACTTAAAAAAATAACACTAAGAGAATAAGTAGACTCTCTTGAAAAGAAATTGCTTTAAAGATAAGGTGAAATAGTGCGTAACTTGTTTTATGTTACCCTAATGCCCTGTCCTTTTCAGACATTTTATTTTGCTGAGTTTGGCGCACAAGGAAGAAACAATCTTTATTTAGGCACATGTGATTGACTAAATTAGGTGTGGCGTGATTTCTAATGCTTTAAGAACAGTTTTTCTGCATTTTTCTGGCACATTTCTCTCTGCAACCATTTTCAAAATGCTGTATCAGTAACACCAGCCGATTAAGGCCTGAGTAGCATTTTACCTTAACATTTATTATTCTGTACCTGTGGTAGATAAAAGGCTTAATAAACATTCATAAATGCTGTATCATTAAAAAAAAAGAAAAAGCCTGCTTTGGTACTGTGCTGCTTCTTTATACTTCTGAAGAGATAGCTAACATAAATGGGTGTGTCTGTCTTCCAACCATTTTCTTGATGTTTCTTGAACTGCTCAGCCCCTTGATAGATTTTTTTTTTCCCCTCACTGATTCACTTTGAAGTCTTCAGGACTGTGAATATGCTGTTGTTTTTTCTTACCTTATTCAGTAAATATAGGATTTGCTCTCATTTCCTTCCTTTATATTTGTTTGTGCAAGTGCCGTGTTTTCAAAACAAGTCATCTTGAAGAAACTTATTAATAACTGAGGTGTACTTTTAATTCTATAGGTAATAGTTGTGATTTCACAGTTACGTATTCCTTCTTATAGCTCTAGTCCCCTTTTATTTTTTAGCAAAGAACCTCCAAGCAGGAAAGTTGACAATGCAGGAAATAGTGAAACTGTTCATAAAAGTGCTGACCTATGCTTGAATAAAAATACTTGGAGTTGTTTCAGTCTTTGTCGTGGATTGCGTGTGTTACTTGTAGCTCTGTCATGTGGCTGTAATCTGTTCTTGAAGATGTGCTCCTGTGCCCTTTCTCTCTTCTCAGTGCTAGTTGATTTTACAGTCATATCTGGTCTATCTGATGAGCTTGGGGGAATTCCATTTTTAACAATTCTGCTTTTTTTCCGTGACTGATAAGTCATAGTTAACCGTGCTGTGGAGGGAGGCACAGGGATGCTGTGCTTCTCCCAAACAGGCTGCCCTGCCAGTTCAAGTTTAAGGTGCCCAGATGAGCATTTCTCATTAAATACAGAGTTTTCCTGGAGTATGAGCTGCCAGGCTGTTTGGTTTGTGTGTTCTCCATGAAGTGGATCCTGCAGTAGGATGGTGCTTATGATGTGTGTTCAGTTAACAGTGATTTGTGATATTATGTGCCCTCAGTTCTCCTCTGGTGTGTCTCTCCTAACAAGATCAGACTTGGTTTTACTGTAGAAGTCTAAGAAGGCGTATGTTTGAGATGTGTTGACATCAAATTTTATTGTTTAGTCTTATGTACTTACATGCTCTTTGTGAGATGAGTCATTCAGATTTTTTTTTTTTTAACTATGATTGGGTTAAATTTTTGCCAGTTTAAACTTTCTTCTTAGATTTTAGGTCCAGAAGTTAAAGCACTCTCTGTTGCCCTAATGAAAGGGCCCACATCATATCCAAGTACCAGATAACTTCCTTATAATTTCCCACTCCTATTGTTCTTCTGTAGTTTAACCAGGGTTAAACTACAGCACTCCAGTTACCAAAACAATGGAAACACTTTCCAAAAGGAAAAAACTAAAGTTAGGAGGGAGATATGGAAATACTACTTTATATAGACTAATTGCTTTACTTCTCCTCAGTGCTCATATTGTAGAAATCACATGAATTGTAATGAATTGTAGTTACTTTGTCATTGTGCGTGGTGTATTCGAGGTGTATTATACTTCACAGACCCCTTCTGTTTTGCTGTCATGCAAAATGTGCCTGTAAGGCTACAGCATCCGTGTAGATTGCTTGGAGGTCAGGAAATGCTCCTTTGACTTTTCTCCTTGAGACTTTGGTCATGCTCATAATCATAATCAACGTTGGACTGGTTCAGACATCAGGGACTTCCAGCCTGGTGCCCCATGGCCAGCAGTTGCATAAGAAGTGTGATAAAAGCGCAATGCATATGTATTTATAATTCGTCAGACTTTTTTTGTTCTTTTTTTGAGTGACTGTTGGTACAAGAGCCTTCATGTCTTTGTCTTCACTACCTGGCATAACTAATACCTTCAGCAGACTTTGCTGCCCATTATGAGAAGTGAACCAGTGACCTTTGGATTATTCAAAGCGATGCATTTTGACTCTGTAAAAGCACAGATTGGCCTTAAGCAACTTTAGACACGACAGGTCCTTGTCCTTCAGCAGCTTTTAATTTTTTCTACAGGGCTCTGTAGCTCTGTCAGAATTTCTGAAAGTGCTGGCGAGGCATAATGCTGCTGTGGTCCCTAGTGAGGATCAGCTTTTCACTGTGAACATGGGATAAAACTTTTTTTTTACAATGGGAGTGTGTTATGTAAGGTTGTGTTGTTTAGTTTGCTTTCTGGGTGGAAACTTCTGCTTTTGCACATTACATGGAAAGTAAAATGCAGTTGAGTCAGCTCATTTTCATACTTAGCAACTCCTAAAGCAAAACTTATCTTGGAATATCTCATGAGCGTTTTGCTAGTAGTTTCAGTGCGATACACAAGAATCAGAAGCATTAATTTAGCAGTTTCTAAGTATCTGAACTTGCTGTTCAAGTAGTGGTGTCTGGTAAAACTGGATTTGGTTTATAATTTGAAATAATAAGATTTATTTTTTGCATTCCTTTCAGCTTTTTTTGTATCAGCTGGTTTCTATGAGTGTAAAGTTGAATCTTTGTAGCTGATAGCATTTCTGATTTAGTACAAAGGCTTGCTGACAGAAACAAAATTTGTCGTATTTATTTTTTTAATCCAGGATGATATCAGCATTTGGCAGGAAGTTGCTCACAAGATAGCACTGTATCTGAGAGTTGAAACCATTTGTTGATTTTACAGAAGTAACTTTTCCTTAGTCTACATCTTCCAAAATAGGACACTACTCTGGCAGGCAAGCACGTGTGTGCTGACCTTTGAACACTTCTATGAAAATCCTTTGTCAAGCAAAATTACCAGCTTCCCTTTTGCAGTGAAATTTCCATGTCTCTAATGTGTAATGGAAATCGTTTTAGTGTATTCAAGTCAAATGATGCCTCATTGAATATTTCTACTCTTCTTCTTCACAGTTACTTATTTGTATGATGGACAAGGACTGATTGTTGCTTTCTTGAGGTTTGGGTTTTTGTTACCCGCCCTCCCATTAAGCTGCAGCATTTCCTGTCCTTAGTCAATCAATTTCTTTTGGGCTTCTCCAGATGGTTGGAGCTGTAGGAGAAAACTTATCAATGATAGATGAGCAGGGAAGGGAAGGCAGGGAAGCATCAGGAAAGCATTGTCAGGAGTACTTTATTAATGGTCATTACTACAAACTGATTGTCATCTGGACTTTGAAGTGACTGAGGTGAGTTCAGTGACACTCAGGTGAGTCTGTCACACATATCTACAGAGTGGAAGTGTGTGTTCGAGGCTTGTGAGATGTGGGTCTAGGATATCTCTTTAGGACAGGGTTTACATGGTGTAGAGAAGACAGTTCTGTGCAGGTCAATATGAAAGTGGAAGAATGATTCTGTTTTCAAGGTCAGTGGTGGGTGGTCAGCAAGATGCTGTCCTGATGTTGAACAGGAAGTTTTAGCTGAAGGTATAGCAGGTTAAAAGCATTGAAGTTTGTGTGTCTTGTAACTTCAGATTTGATACTAACACCTAGCTGATAGCAAAGGACATCTTAACTTAGATTTTCATCTGCTGGTGAGGTTGTATTACCTTACTATATTCTGCAACAAGCCAGCAATAGAGTTGAAATTGTTTGGCTTTTATTAAAAATGCTGCTGCAGCTTTTGTGTTGCGTGTTTTACTCTGTGAAAACACAGTGACAGATGTCTGAGTGTTGATGCCTATTCCTAATTGGCAGATGGAGGTCTGTTTTGGTTATGTGTTGCTGGTTATTTGAGTGACAGGAGGGCAGTTTTGAGCTGCTTTTGTGACTTGGTTTGAATGCAAAGTTAAGAACACAGACTAACTTTGAATAAGGGTAAGAACAAATGTCTTGGTTGATGCATACAGGCTTTGAGAGAGGTATTGAAGACACAGCTTTTGTTTGGGAATTTTTATGTACTTTTTGGGATGGATTTCCTAGTCCTTCTGAAGTAGAAATACATCCTTTTAGTAGAAATACATCTCAGACTGTCTTACTTCAGAAATTAACTAAAATTCATAACAATAAGAAGAATAATGCAGTGTTTATAATGATGGTTTATTTCATGTTTTGTGCTAGAAGTTACATGGCTTTAATTCAAAGGATATTATATTGCTTTTTATCTTTAATTGGATGTTATGGTAGCTTAAGTGTCAAGTCATCAGGCTGACTAGATATATCAAATAACTCTGATGCTTTTCTAATGTGGATAAACTAGGACAAATAGTAACATCAATAAAGTTGGACTGTGTCAGGCTTTTGTACAGAGTTAGGATCACAGACTCAGGATATCCTGAGCTGGAATGAACACACAAATATCTTCGAGTCCAGCTCCAAGCTGAACAGACCAAGTGCCCTCATCTGTTCCCCGTAAGGCTTCCCCTCCAGACACTTCACCATCCTCGTGGCCCTCCTTTGGACCTTCTCTCACTCTTTGTGTCTTTCTTTTACTCTGGGACCCAAAACTTGACCCAGAGGCTTTTAGTTACCAGACTTGCAACTCAAAACTCAGGTCAGTAACTTCCTGTCCCAACATAGGTTGCAGTGGGTTGTAATTTAGTGCCTTTTAGAGGGTTTTTGACTAGTAATTGCATCTAATATCAGTTTAATCTTGTGGTTTATAGTAAACATTCGTGTTAAATGTAAACTATGACACTTTTGATTAGATTGTATGTAGTTAAATGTAAACTATGACACTTTTGATTGCACTGTATGTAGTTAAAGGCAAGTAAAGTACTGCATGTGTCAGAAGGCTTCTCTTCTAGAGAAGAAACACTTGACCAGGTTGAAGACATGTTAATTTTGCTGCCATCATGTAGACTCTTCTGCTTTGGGGACCAGAGAAAATAAACCCTGATGCTGAATGTCAGTGGAATCCTTTTATATGTATGGCAACATCAAAAAATATTGGTAACTAGTAGGAGTCTAGCCCCACATCTGGAGATTGGGAAAACCAGGCTGAGTATAAGAAATTGGGCAAAGCTGAAGTGTCTGTCAGCCAGGGAACACATACACTGCTTCCCCTCCCCTCACACCTCTCAACAAAATCCTCCTTTCTTCCACCTGCCAGAGAACAATAGTTTTCCTTTACCGTGTCAAAATATGTTGTCTGTATTGTGTGACTTCTGCTGGGATTAAAGACAGAGTATCTGTGTCAACCCAGGCATGGAAAGGAGGAAAAAGAAACAGTCAGAGTAACTTCCTGGGAGAACTTTCCTGGCTTAGCAGAGGTGATGTAGAAAGGAGTACTTAGAACATGCAAAGCAGGAAAAGCAAATGAAGGAATTAAAGAATTAATTAAAATTAATTCATTAAAAGAACCTTGCGTGATGTAGGAGAAGAAAACAGCTATGTGCTAGAAAGGTCATACTTTTCTTTCTTAATAAGTTAGGTGGCTGTGCCTGTTAGTATAGGTAGCGAAAGCCTTTCAAAAAAAGGCCTATTTTGTCATTTGTGTAAGAAGTTAAAGCAGCCTTTCTTCTCTCATGTTCTTAACTTCTCAAACAAACCAGCAAATGACAAACCACAACTTCCCCCATGCTTACTTATCTCCATGGATAAAAACATAGGTTTAAAAAAGCCTCTGATGAAAATGATGTTTTGGGGCTGCTGAGAGTGGTGTCTCTAACACTGACTTCACTAACTTTAAACCTTCTGCTTTGACTTTTTGGTCTGATTTTGCTGCCTCACTAGGTACTTTCTACACTTGCTTCTAACACAACTGTATTTCAGACTCTTAACTGAAATTCCTAGATTAGATTATTTATTTTAACAAAGATAATTCTTGCTGGATGAAACATTTTGCACTTCTTGAATCCTTTTGGACAGAGTGCCAGTTAAAGCCAAGAGCTGTCTTACTGATATTGTTGATATGTGCTTTTTTTGTTCTCTGTACTTTTTCTTCCAGTGTGAGCATCTGTGCCCTCTAAAGTGAGCAGAGTGTTTGTGGATTCCTATAAAAGTTCCAAAAGTTTCATCACTTCTGTCTTTACAGTGATCATGTGTAACTTATACCTGCTCTAACATTATCCAGTTTAACTAGTTTTTATCTCTGATGCTTTTGTAGCATCCCTGAAGCTATCAAGGAAGCGTTGGGCAGTATGAGTTGTTGGGCTGTAGCAGTGATCACCTGTCCATACCAGCTGTTCCCGTGCTGTTTCCCATACCTGTGTTAAATCTGCAGCTGGTGGGGTTTTTATGTGGTGCCAGTTGCAGGCAGGGCTGGAATAGAAGGTACAAAGTGCATTGTTTGAACTGTGTGAGGGCATCTTATCTCTAAGCAGTCATGGACTTGCCAGTTCTTGCTTTGCTTTGTGGATCCTGGGACACTCAGTGTGCTCACTTTTCATGTAGCACCTCTTCTGTTTTAAACAATGTCCTGCCCCCCAGAATCTTTATTTCCTCACTCTGAATAACCAGTTCATGTAGAGCCCTGAGTTAAGAGGCTTTTTAAAGAAGTGACATCTCCATTTCTCACTGGCTAGATGTATAGACACCAGCACCAAAAATTAGGGAGCAAAACCAATCCTAATCTTTTTGGCCTGCTCTTGTTGTCACAGCTGAAGCTTGGTTTATGAGTAATAAAAAATGAAATTTAAATTGTGGTGGCAAGGCTTTATTGATTGCATAAGCCATTTTTTCAACCTTTTAGATTCTTAAGATGCTAACTTTGGACAAAGTAATTCTTTTTGTCTTTTTCCTGACAGCAACATTAAGTTAGAGTTATTTTGGCTAAAGACATAATTTTTTATGTTTTCTACACCTACAAACATAGATCATTTCAGGCAACAGATTCAGGATAATTTTTTTTCCTGTTCTTGGGGTTGGGGATTTTTTATGCTTTATGCTTTTGATAAGGATCAGTCACATGTCATCTTGTATTAAGTACTGGACTTCTGAAAGAGTAATCAAATTTTTGTATAAGCCACCTTCTAGATAGGGAAATCTGGTGTTCTTACCCATTAGAGCACATGGCAGAGATTTTTTTTTCATGTTTTAGAAAGCTGCACACTGCACATCCTGCAGACCTGAGGGACAGAAGAGCTTCAAAGCAGGTGAGAGGTGTGCAGGTCTTCCACAGCTGCATCACAAGTGAATGAGTGTGGCATTGGGTCCCTGGGAGGTCACTGCAGTATTTCTCCTCCGTTCCCAGCCCCAGCTGGAGTGTGACCAACAGAGCAATTCCTGCACTGCCATGCAGCTGGCTGGCTGATAGCTGCTCTGGGATCCACACTGGAGCTGCTGGCCAGCTGCCTCTGGCTCTCTGCTAGCTGGGGCCTCAGTTTGATGCCTGCTTCAACAGAGTAGCTCTGCCACTCACAGAGGAGAGGTCTGCCTGGGGGTGCCTGTGCTCTCAGGTTGTGCCATCAGCTGTTGTTACAGATGGTGGTAAGGTGAATTATGGAACTCACACAGATGAGGGAGTTCAAAGGAGAAAGGATTTGGTAGTGACACCTGGTTTCAGCTGTGAAACTAGCCTCAGTTCAAGTCTGTTGGTCAGTTTTCATGTTTGCTGCTCTCCAGTTGCATCTTGGCTTGAAAGGAATATGTTCTCTAAGCAACTAAGTTAATGCATTCCTCTTAGAGACCGGCAGTCTATAAATAATCCTTAAAATAAACAAACTTTGCTGTCTGTATCAATAGTACAATTTTAATCTATTTTAAAATTGTTTTAGATGTAACTGAGTTACCATCAAGTGTAGCTTATTTTACATTCAGTATAGAATGAGAGGTAGACCATGAGTTAATTTCTGTGCACTTTCATGGTGTCTAGACTGTAAGCTCTAAAGTACATTCTGCAGGGACTCAGCCCTTTTAAAGTTGGGCTCTTGTGACAGTTGATAATTTCACTCATGTCCAGTAGTATTAAGTTTCTAGTGTTACGTTGTTTTATAGTCTTGAATTTTATATTGAGTACTTTTGGTGTTTAAAACCATGCCTTTCAAAGGTTGCTCAAAGCAATCTGCAAGTTGACTTCAGAACAGTGAGAAGAGAACGTCAGTGTTCAGGATGTTGCAGTGTCCGCACTGAAGCGCTGCAGGTCGCAGTTGCGGTGGCAGGACTCACAGGAGCACTGGTGCGAGCAAGAGGCTGAAGAGCGCTGGATTCAGAGCTTAGCGTGTGGTTAATCAGATCACACTGCAGTGCTCTACTGAGCTGTAAAAAAAACATGGGTGTTTCAAATGTTGGTCTAATTCTGTTGGTTATAAATTTTATTCTGAATCCCTTGTTCTCTTTTAAGTAGAAAGTAGCTTATCTTAAGAAAGGAAGCTTAGGGTGGCAGTTGTGCCATAGCTGAGGGGACACGTGCTGCAGGAAGTGGCCGTTTGCTGGCACCCTGAGCACTGAGCTGATCTTGGTCATAAGTCTCAAGGCCTTAGGAGCAGGAAACACATGCACATGGCATCCCCATTCTTTATTGCCTTACTTACTTTAGCCATTTGTACGTATTTATTTTGCCAGTCTAAACTTTGAGAGCCTTTCTGTGTTGATAACTTCCAAGGTGCGAGACACTGTTCTGTGCCTCGTTGTGTGGAGCACTGGGTTTGAGTTCTTGGTGGGGGTGAAGAGTTAGATGGAGAAAGGCCAGTTAACCTGAAGGAGCCTCTCCAGCCCACTCCAGGTCACCAGTGTGTTGTGGGTTCTTGTGGGCTGCCCAGAAATAATGCAATTCAGTTTGTCCCTTTAAGTTGTGAAAGAGTAACTAGAAGTGGTTGCACTTGTGTTTAATTCTAAAATAATTCATTTTACGACTTTTGAAAAAATGTTGACCTTTACCCTGGTGTGGTGGGTGTTTCGTGTTAGTCTGCTGTATTTTGAATGCAATAAAAGACTACTGCCTCTTTAATTTACATACTGATACAAGACATTGCTGAGATCATCTGAAAATTCTTTGCAGATGTTACTAGGGACTAAAGCTAAACGTTCAAGTTCAAAATGGTTAGACTTTGTTCTTTTGTATGAGGCTGTATGACACACTGGTATGTTGCAAGGGTTCTTTACCCTGCCTTTTACAGTGATCTTGACTCCGACTTAGTAATTTTTTAATTTTTACTATAATTATTCTAGGAAGTTTAATTTAAAAGCAAATTTCTAAAGCTTCATTTATCTGCCTTTGTAGATTGAGACAGTATTACTGATGTAGCACAAGAAAATGTTTTTTGAAAACCACATAAAAATAATTGTGTATTTAATCCAAACCCTGCAATAGCTCCTGCTGAGAACAACAACAAAAAAGGAGTAATCTCTGGGTAAGCTTGTGGGGAAAATCTGTGGGAACAAATTGATGTCCCTTAGCTGTTGGTTAGATATGAAAAGAACACGTTTCTGGAGTACTGATCTGTAGGTCTGTCCATGGAAGGTGATGAAACTCCTTGTCCTAACCCAACTGGTGTGTGATCTGGTACCTGCCGTGTGTCACCTGGTGGTGGCACAGGTGTGTGACAGGGCCCCCAGTGCTCACAGCCCCTCAGGGTGTGATGGAAATGTCCTGGCAGCAGATGATGCTGACAGAGCTGCTGTGCCTCAGGGCTGGGAGGCTGCTGCTGCTGCTGTCCCTTGCAGGGTGAGCAGGACTGCAGCAGCTGCAGCAGAGGGGCACTGCTGCTTCCCAGCTCTCCTGTGCAGCTGCAGCCACTCGCTGTCCACAAATGCACAACCTAGAGGGAGAAGAATCTTCTGAGTAATTCTCTCCCAGGATTCAACAAACTGAGGGTGAAGCATATTGGTTTTCAGTTATGTGCCTCTTCTCACTTACTTTTTTTTTTTTTTTTTGAAGGTAAGTTACAAATCTCCTTGCTTGGTTCGAAGTTGCTTTTAATTCACTTAACCCAAGTGACTGCAGAAAACATTTTTCTTTCTTTTTGTGTATCTTAAGACTCCCACATGTCCTGCAGTAAAGAACTCATAAGGAGTTCTCTTTTCCCAGCTCAGCCCATTGAAAAAAATCAAAACCCCACAACCTCATATATAAACCAAGTAGGCTAGAAAGGACCAATGCTGTGAAGCTGGATCAAGCCTAGCTTGAAATTTGATGCATACATTCCAATTTTTCCAAGGCTGATTTGCTCAGAAGGGTAACAGGACTTTGTACCTTGACTCCTTCCCCCATCCCTTTTATTGTGGTCTATGTCCAGTGGTGGTGAGTGCCACAAAGTTCTCTTTATTGCAGAATGGTGTGAGTGCCACAACGTTCTTATATTGCAGAATCCCATTAAAAAAAAAAAAAAAAAAGTTTTATTTCCATTTCATTCTTCCATTCTTACTTCAAAGGAGTAAAGTAAGATTTAGACATATAGGAAGACAGCTTCTTTAAGAGGGTGAAGCTTTTATTATATGAAGGTCATGCAAAACAGTTTCCTTTTTGTTTTAATAAACTGTGATGCATCTTTTATGTTCTGTGATAGATGGGACTAAAATAAGATTTTTCTAGCAAGCTAATCTGGTATTCATGTTTTCACGGCATCTTTGCCAATTTTTGTGTTCACTGACTTCTTAAAATGTCTTTGGCTTATATATTAAATAAAATCAAAAGGTAAATTAAAATGCTAGTACATAAAATACTTAAAACAAAAAGCATTGATTTGTCAGAGATGGAGCAATACTCTGCTGGGGTAGTTAGGCTAGTGTATGCTATCAGAGACTGATGTTTATTTACATCCTGAATGCTGCTGATTTCCTGTCTGATTTCTTGCTACAGCTGCACACATAAGGTCCTCCTGCTGCAAACTAGTGTTGAGCCACATGAAAAATTAACTTAAAGTACTGGTGAATTGGGTAATAAAGCTAAACGTTAAAAATTCTAATATTTGCCCACCAGTGGTAGGATTTCTTGTTTCAGTTTTGGTTTTTTTACACTAATTTGTATAAGTTTCTTTTGTGTCTGCATTTTACTGCTCGAAGAAAGCGTTCAGGAACATGACCCTTCCAGAAGCATTTTGCTGAGCAGACTGAAGTCCTAAGAAACCTTTACCTTCAGGACTTATTTTCTGGTTTTCAGCTGGAACAGCTTTCTGGCTTCAACCAGAATACTTCGGTTTGGTTTCTTTGCTTTCTTTGTGCTGTAGCATTTTCTGCAACAGCAATTTTGTTGAAAAGAAGAAACAAGACAATCTGTCCAGGCAGTGGTGCTATGTAGGGAAAAGTTGTAGTGGACTCCTAGCTGGAACAGATACTGTAGCATGAAAAACATGAGATATTGGCTCTGATGGCTACAGGGTTAAAATCAGGGTGAGGGGAGAACAAAAGAGTAACAGTGATGCCCAGAGAGTAAGCTACTGTTTTAAAAACTAAAGTAACAAAATGAACTTTTTCAGCCTCCCTGCTCAGTTTGTCCTTACATTCCTGTAAGAGTTGCGTCAGGCTGGTTTGTTGGGGTTCATGGCAGAAAACCACTGGTACTAGAGCTGGAAGAGGAACTGCTCTGTATGTGCTGCTGGGCAGTCCTGGCTGTTTACTATTGTAGTGTTGTGAGCTCTTTCTAATATTTCACAATGCCTCTTTAAAATTATTGCATGGCGGCTTAATTATGGGTAAAATCTGCCCAAGTGGGCTGGAATAAGAAGAAAAAACTGGGAAGTTGAGTAGAGGAAGAGGGAGTGGCAGAAGAGCTTTGGGATATGAGATGGACGTGAATTCTTGGCTTAAACCAAAAGAGGCCAGGTGAGGCCAGTCCCCCTGGCCTGTGGCATTTGGCTGTGTGTCACTGACTGGGCATGCCCTGAATTTTATCAGCTGATTATTGCAGAGCAATGCAAGGTAGACACAGCAGCATACAGCTGCCAGGGTTTTCTGTGAGAGCCTTCCTGAGGCACTAATGATGCTGCCCAGTGTGCTCCTAGACAAGAGTTTTTTGGAGGCTATGGAAGCAAATACCCTCAGTAGAGTGAGGAGGGAGGATGCACCCCTGGCCTGTAGTTAGCAAGGATCTGGAAAGGATTTGGAAGAACATTAAGCCCTCAGCTGCTTTTACCCCATGCTGCAAGGGAAATGCAAGCAATTACAGCCCTAACTAATGTGCAGTTCAGGTTGCACGTTCTGGGTTCTATCCTTGCAGAGAGCAGGTTTGTGATTCCTGCAACAAATGCTTCTGTGTGGCTCTGATCTGTATTTATACAGACTGACATGCTAGGTGGGCACCAGTGTGTCAACTTCCCTGTGACAACTCCACTTTAGCAGTTAATTGTCCTGTTAGCATTTGCACTCTTAAGCATTAATCTGGGTCTGTGTTTTCTAAAAGCTTCTAAAACTTAACTTCAGATGGACATCCAGATGTTTCTGGGCTTTTTCTCCCTACTGGAAGCATTTAATGTTGCATTTTAACACTGCAAGCTGTGTGATCCTTTGCAATCAAACTTTAATTCACTGGCTCCTCTTCATTTGGCCTAAGTAACTTTTCAGACTTTTGTATCCCAGTGTATGACTGTGCAAAAGAAGTATGGATTAAAAACAGAAATCTTCTGTCAGGAGTTAGTGTTGAAATTCTGTAGTTGTTGGAGTGTTTTCCATGGTGTAATTTCGATGTAGCTGTAAGCAGATCGTGGTTTGTGCTTTGCCATGCAAGAGCACTTGGGCGGAAGTGGCAGCACATGTCACCAGGCTTGCTCTGAATGTGTGTAGCTCACCACTTCCTCATACTGAAGTGAAAAAGCAACAGAAACATCAGTTTCTAGTTCATTTTAACCTCCAAAATGTTACAGTTGCAGAGGTACTTACAGCCTTTCCCTTTATATTCTTCTTTTAGCTTTGAAATAAATAATTGAGAATTTGGGTGAAGTTCACACTAGAAATCTTAAGTTCTGAGAAGATACTTTTTGTGCAGGTCCTGACTTTTAGAAGTCATCAAAGGAGTGGTTGTATAAATCATTTCAGTGCTGCAAGGAAAATGAGTAACCACGAGAAACCAGTCTGTGCAAGAGCTGGATTGGTGCACATGGGAAGCTTGTGCTGCAGTCAGGAGTCCTTCTCAGAAAGCCTCCCCTACAGGATCAGTCACTGCTGTGCCTCAGCTTCAGCAGCTCACAGTGCAGGCAGAATTCTCTTTCAACCACAGCAGTCTCTGAATCCAGTTTTCCTGCTAGTTGTTTCCCAAAGCTTCAGGCCTAGACACAAATGAACTTTTAGAACTGATTTAATTTGCTGTTGCCACAATAAAATGCCCTTTCCAGAGAAATCCATATTTGTGCTTCATAACCTTTGAGGCCAAAACAAAATCTATTCAGGGCAAAGGTCATTTGTTTTCAGATCTGAATACAATTATGTGTGATTTCAGCAGCTGTGATTGCACCTAGTTAGGAGAAAAAATTTTACAACAGGGCAGGCAATATCCTCTGCAATGTAAAATGGAAACACTTGCCGAAATTATGTTACAGAGGATAGGCGTTTTTTGAAAGTGCATATAATTTTTATGTCATTTTTAGAAGAGTGTGAATTAATTAAAGTATCTTTTTTCCTACCAGTGAATCTTGTGAAATTGCAATTGTACTAGTAATCGTAGCGTTTTAAATTAATGCAATTAATTTTGTATGCTGTTTAAGTGCTGATGTGGTAGTTTTGCTCGTAATTTGTAGTCTAACTAATGAGCTATGTATCCATGGCACATTAAGTGGCTGAAAGTTGTTCTTTTCAGTATATTAAAATAGTAATATTGCATGTGAGAAGAATGAAATTCAAATAACTAATGAACATCGATATATTCCGTTTCTACTGTGGTGTTGTAAAAACTCCCATAGCTTCCTGTTTAGTGGATGGATGAATTCTTAAAGCTAGAAACAGCATTTTTGCAATTAAGATACTTTTGATAATTGTAAATTAAATCATGTTTTAAGAAAGTTTATTTAATTTCTTCTAACTTATCCCCATCTTTTACAAACTACAACTAAGTATCAAGTAACTATTTAAGATGCAGTGAAGAAAAAGTGGGCCATTTGTTTCCAAACCAATTAATTTGGGGGATACTGTCACAAGATTGAAACATCTGGCAGTCATGTAGTAGTGAGACTTGAGCAGTCTCAATTTGACCTGTGTTGTAATACAGATTTAGAGATCCAAAAGTTAAAGTAGTTAGGATTAAGGGGCTAGTCTGTTTGGAAATCCATTTCACCCCTCTAAACCTTCAAAAGACATTATTAAGCCCTTCTGAATTCATTTTTTCAATCTTTTTTAAAAGCCTATGGCTTAAAATCTGAAATTTATTTTCAAAATCAGTCTGAGAACTGATGGGTACCATGTGGAAGTATAAAGGGGAACAGGAGAGAAGTGTTTTCTTGATGATTTTTGGAGCTTCCTAGAAAATCTAATTGTCCCCAAATGAGTATTCTTGGAAAAGGAGTCTTGTATCTCCTGTGTTGTATTTACTGTGATGTCTGATTAGATTGCATCAAACATCAGTTTTTAAAAGTAGATGCTGGCTTTGAAAAGGAACTGAGGGGTCACAGGATTTATTTCTGACTCTGAGCCAGAGGTGCCAGGGAATTGACTTAAACTGCAGGGACTAGTCAGATGTTCAGGAGAAATACACAGTGACCTTGTTGGTGTGAAATGGAAGGACCTGGAGATCAAGCCTTCCTCTAATGATCTTGCCTAACTAGTACTGAGCCTGAGTATGGCCTGCTTTCATTGTGCAGAATAATTTATCCTTATTATATACTATGTGGATGTTGGATGCAGCTGAGAACTTCGTGCATTCTCAGCACTTCCAAGTGTGTGGAAGAAATTGCAGCTTCAGAATGGTTCTTTTGACTAAGTTTGCTTTTACCAAATTGCCAAAAGGAAACTGAACACTTCCTTTTCATTAAATGCAAAACTGAGGAGTATCTCTTTCTCTGGCAGGAATCGACTTTAAAATCAGAACAATAGAATTAGATGGAAAGAAAATCAAGCTACAGATATGGTAAGTATTCCAAAGTAATTCAGGTTTTCAATTAATTCACTTTGAGAAAGAATACTTCAAAGCTTTTGAGCTTCAGTGTACCAGAAGTTTCATACCTTTTATTAATTTACTGTTCATAAGGTTTATGCTTTCTTCTGGCTTGCCCTTGCAGTGGTTCTGCTTCAGTAGCACTAGAAATAGCCTGCTCACATGCAAGCATTACAGCAATTTCCTAGTTTATCAAAAACTGTCCTCTTAAATGTACCTTTACATTTAAGATGTGGAGGAGAAATATTAACTCAGTAGCTGTAAGCTAAAATATGCAAGCCAATAAAAGGTAATCTCCTCTGGTACTTTGATACCTGGTTGTACTCACCAAGGCACAGGTGAGTGCTAATTCCTTGCATGGTGGCTTACTAGAAACTGGGTCTTCTGAGCCAGGATCCTTGTGACTGAGGAGGTGCAGTGCCACAAGTGGCTGATAAAAATGTTCTGTCTGTAATATAGGTTAAAAAATCTGGGTTTTGTCAGGCCTTTGGGGTTCAGCTCTCCCGAGGTGTGACTGGTATCACCAAATATATAATGTATCCAAACACTTGGGTCTGCTGGGTCACTCACAGACAGGTGCTGCTTTCAGGTCAGCCAGGACAGAACACCAGCACACTGAGCTGTAGTGGCTGAACTTAGCAGCAAACTGGATGTGACAGTGCACTATCCTGAAATACTTTATTGCTGTGTGGTTTAACTTCTGTTTAAGACAGGACGTGGATGCATCAGAGCTTTTTATTTTGAATTACTGGAGGGCAGGCTGTGTACTGCTGAGTTTTATTGCTTGCATGAAAACTGGAGTGGTTTTGTGCCACGTTTCTGGTGCTGCTCTAACTGCTGATGTAAGGAGGGTAGCTTAGGAGTGAGGAGACTGCTGAGGGCTGAAGAAACTTGTGCAAACAGCCAAAGGTGTGTTTTTCCCAATGAACAAGTATCAATGCATTGTTACTCTTCAATAAGGCATCTCATGAGTGTAAAACAAATCCTTTTTTTCACTGACTTGTAGGGATACAGCAGGCCAGGAGAGATTCCGCACAATCACAACAGCTTACTACAGAGGAGCCATGGTGAGTGCTCACACTTCCAAAAACCTAAACACAAAAACCTAAACATAGCTAGTGGAACTGGTTTGCTGCTCCTAAGTTTGTGTCGTGTAAGTCTTCCACTGAGGACTGGATAATTGTGGCTTGAGAGGTGGGGAATGAAGTTTGTGGTTTGGTTGGGGGTTTACTCTTTGTTTTTCCTTTTTTTAATTGCTGGTACTCAGTCTAGGCCTGTTTTTTGTGATGAAACTTCCAGCCCTATTGTCTTCTTTAATATAATTAAAATTTCTGCAGATTTTAATAAAATAAGTTACCAAGCTTTAATCAGAGAGGTTTGGTTTTTTTTTAAATGCAGTCAACACCTTTAAACACTTGCAGTGTTTCAAAAATGGATAATGAATTATTTTAATATTAAAAGTGTGTTTCACTGAATTGCTTTTCCTTCAGCCAGTAGAGAATGCAAAGTCTGGGCTAGAAATACAATCACCTGCAACACCTACTGTTATGTTTTCCTCCACTGAGAGTGACTTGAAGTCAAATAATTGACTTAAAGCCTGCACCCTTGTGGTACAATGCTTGTAATGGTTCTTAATGCTATGTTTTGAGATATTTTATGTTGGGACACCTTTAATTTTGACTTGGTGGTTACTCCCTGTGCTGCTGTTTGCAGTTCTTTCTGCTTTGTATGAACAGATCTGTGACATTCATAGGCTGTGGGTCCAAATAACTCCACTGTCACAGAGCACAGGGAGAAATAATAATGGTTGTGGCACTGTATTAGAGCTCTCCAGTGCTTAAAAAGGCTTTTTCACTGACCTGGTCTTCTCCCCAGTCCATGGCCAAGGACTTCTGTTTTTCCTATGGGGAATGATTGGAAAGGCCCTAGGAAATGGAGGTGAACCTTGCAGTCTGTCCTCAAGGCTCTCTGGTTTCTCATGCTTTGCTAACTGTTGGGATCCCATGCCAGTGTATGTACAGAATTGCTGGAAAAAGCTAAAGCTTCTGGGAGAGCCCCAGGGGTAAAAGTTTCTGCTGGTTGGAGCTGACAGGTTTGGTATCCTGGACTGCTTAAAGCTGCTGCATCTAAATGTGACTTTAACCAGAGATCCTGGTGGCTGGTGTGGTACAATTTCTAAACTTGCCCTGACTGTAGGCTAATAATGAAAAGCTTTGTATAGGTGGAGTGTTTAACCTCTAACAGTGGCAAAAAATGTTAAATAGTAATATTGTGGGTAAATTCCAAGCCATGGGATAATGCCTTGAGACAAGACTTACCTATAATCCAGTGCTGAATTTTTTTTTAACTATAATTAAAACTACAGCATACATCAAAAGTCAGCCAATAGTACTAGCTCATCTAACTAGATTTTCCTAACTTTATTTAGGGAATTATGCTGGTGTATGACATCACAAATGAAAAGTCTTTTGACAACATAAAAAATTGGATAAGAAACATAGAAGAGGTAAGTGCTTTGTTCCATTTTATGATTTCCCTGGGACAAATAAAAATCAAGTAATTACTCACTTCCATTGCAGTAGCCAGCATACATGGCCATGCACCACTTAGGGGTAAAGTGCCTCCTGTTACATTTCCAGAGCAGCCAAATGCCTGTGCATGTGTGCAGCCTGCTACAGAGCTCATGGCACACATTTGATCTATTACAGTACATGGGCAAATGTAATCTAGGGGTATTTAATCCAGCCTATTTTAATATTTTAATTGCTTTTTTCAAGAGTCAGCCTCTCTCAGTAATGCCTTCATATTAGATAATTTCTCTAAAATAAAATAGTCTGTTGTGGAGGAGTTTGACACACAAGTTTCTTTTCAACAATAATGCACTTTGTTCCTGAGAGATTACTTTTTCTTCTTCCAGCATGCCTCTTCAGATGTAGAAAGAATGATCTTGGGTAACAAATGTGATATGAATGAAAAAAGACAAGTCTCAAAAGAAAAAGGGGAGAAGGTAAGATTTGGTAACTCACCTTAATTAGAAGCCTACTTCTTGTAGGATTTTAGCTTCTGTGTGTTTGATATGTTTTAGGCACGTGAGAGAGAATGGGTCTCAAATCTCTTTGTTTCAGAAACTTTTACATATATAGGATGCCAGGTTTGGGGTTTTTTGTTTTTAAATAGCAGTTAACTGTCTTCAGGTTTGAATAAACTTAATGGTACTGTTGTCTTGAGGGCAAGATCCTGTAAAGAATGTTGACCTTTGCTATAGCATGAAGTATTCTAGAGCTCAATATAAAGTTTTCTATGTAGTTTGACCACCTTGTACTCAATTCACTGTGGTGGTTACTTATTCTAGTTATAAGTGCTGTTACTAAAGCTTAAGTAATTAATTAGTTGTTCTACAGAACAAACAAGTGAGGAAGAATACTACAAAATCTCTTGTGTACAGCTGAAGTAGTCTAGCTCTTGGTAACATAGCTTATGGGATGGTTGCATTGTAGTTCTCTGGTCCACAATCTGTATCAAGAAAGATTGTACCTTCATGATTTTTTAGAGCCTAAATAAGTATTTTGGTCAGAAATTAATGTCCTTTTTTTGTTTTGTTTTGACTTTATGTGAGAGTATGATGAGTTCTAATACTTTATCTCATAGTCTTTAATGTCTTGCAAGAGAAAATAGAAGTGAAGCTAGCTTGGTTTGGTTTTTAAAGCTTGCTGTAGCATGCAGCATCTATTCTATTATGAACCTATTGTGAACCTGGGTGAAACAATACTTCTACAAAGGAACTTCAAAGCCACTGAAAAACTTTAACCTCTCTTCCAGTTAGCAATTGATTACGGAATCAAATTTTTGGAGACAAGTGCAAAATCCAGCATAAATGTGGAAGAGGTAAGAGATGGGTGCTACGCTTGGGTGTTCCCTGAATGACTTCTCTGGAGGTGTGCTTCATGGTCTGCTGGGCTTTCTCACCTGCCCTGGGACCTGAAGTCCCAGCTGTACTCCTGGGTCTACTGCTATGATCCACCTGTTTCTGGCTTTCTGGTAGTGTCTGGAATTGTTGTAAAAATGGGTATTAACAGAGTGGTTTACTATTACTGTTGAAAACAGTTGCCTTAGATGTCTGTGCCTTGCTGCTTAAATTTCAGGTCCTTTTGGGCAATTAATAGGTTTAATTTTAGAACAGTGCCTTGTGCAGGAAATGGGATTCTTTACTTTCAGGGTAACATGCTACTGTGTCACAGAGCCTTCAGATTACTACTAAATACATGCTGTGCAGATGAGGCTGAAAATTCATGTATTAACGTGAACATCAGGTCATGAGCTCATGTTAGAGGAGGAAGAAGTGGTACAATGCTATTTATAGATTTATAGATTTATAATCTCTTTTCCTGCAAATAAATTTCGTGCTAAACCCACAAGATCTAAGTGAGAGCTTAAGGAAATAGAGTGGGAAGGAAGAGTGGCCCAAGTCCAGTCTGTCTTGCTATAAATCACTCGTGTCATCTCAGGGAGGGTGGGGGAGGATCTGAGCTGTATAAGAAGTGTGGACAAAAAAAATAACTCTATCAAAGGCCAGTTAAATTAAGATTTATTCACCCAACAATGTAGACTTGTGTTATCCTTATACCTAATCATTTAAAAGTCTTTTTAGGGGATTTTTTTTTTTTCTTTAAGAGTCCTGCAAACACCTACTTAATTCAGCTCATGCATCTGACAAGTTAACTAGAAATTGAAGACATTGTTACTTTAAAATAACAAGAGGGGTGTTGTGCCAGCCAGGCTGTTTTTTTTCTGATTGTGGGGTCATTGTTTTACAGGATAGAGTTAGAATGGACTGATCTGCATCATGCTGCATCTGGAGCGGCTTGATCTGATTTTCAGTGTCCTTGTGATTCTTAGAGCAGACTCTGGAAGTGGGACCATGGGGAGTCATTTCCAGAGGGGAGACCTGCGTTCCTCTGGAGGGTCAACTTGCTCTGTCATGACATGGCAGTTTCATTTTAACCCCTGCACATCATGAAATGCACAGCAGTAGTTTGTGCTTACTCCAGAATGTTTGGCTCTCTAAATATTTTTTTAAATTGTCACATGAATGGTGAAGAAAACATTAAAAAATGCAGCTGGTGTAGGCATTTGGCAATCACTAATGATTTGGTTTACTTTCCACCAAATACTTTACTTGCAGGGAGTTACACAATTGTGATATTCTTGGGATCAGAAGAGAAATAATTTATTTGTTGTGGTTTATTTACATTAAATGAGTGCCTGTCTATGGCTATATTCCAAACACAATGGGAGGGGAAGTGTTTATACTTCTTACATTCTGGAACTGTCCTTTCATTATTAGGGTCTCCAGACAGCCTAAAGTCTTGCTTTTTCCTACTCCTGGAGAATTGCAGAGCTTTCCTGCTACAGAAGTTTCTTTGCTCCTTCATACATTGAAATCTGGGATGCTGAGATTTGCCAGAGTAATTATTCATGGGTTTTTGTCTTTAATTGAGATACTGGAAGCTTAAATAGCCTTATAGATAGTCCAGAGTAAAAACTTTGGAGGACAGAAAGCAAGCTAACCTTAATGTGAATTCCCAGGCCTGCCCTTCTCAGACCTCTCTGGGTTCCTAATTGTGATGCACAGTTCAGTTTAGGGGGGTAATAAAAACAGGATTAGCAAATACAGCCTTGTCTTCAGCTGATTTTTTTTTCTCTCCCAGAGGTGTGCAATAGAAAGGTCTGTTCATTTGCTTCAAAGATTGGCGAGATGGAGGCTAAAAATAAATAGTTTTTTCTTGTAAAGGACATTTGCTGAAGTTTTACATATACAGATATTGTACATAGAGTGTCTTGCAACTCAAAGTGCTTCTAGTGGCCTACAGAGCACTGTATGGTTAATGTATCTGTCTAGTCCAAGTTTATAATGTCCTTAATGTGTCTTGTGCCTAACTCTTGTTTTTCTTTATTTCCCCTCCTCACCAGGCATTTTTCACACTTGCACGAGACATTATGACAAAGCTCAACAGAAAAATGGTTTGTATTTCCAATTAGCATACAAACTAGATAGAGTGAGAGGACAGTATCATAATACTGAGTAGTAACCCTACCAAAATCTCCTAGGGATTTACTAGATAAAATTTGAGCAGTGATTTATCACACTTTATTACACATCAGTGCATAACTATTCATTATTTTGCATGAGAATTAACATTGGGCAGCCTGAAACTGATGTGTTGTTCCAAAATGCAGTAGTGTGATCCGTGTTATTATGTAGTCTCTTCTCCAGCTAATTCTTGAGATTTGGGTTGTTATATAAATGTTTATATTTTTTTACCAAATGATTAATGAAGTCTGGATAACTGAGGAGCTCAAGTCGAATCAGATCTCTGCTCTGGTTATTACTTTGCAAGCAGAGGAAGTGGGAAGGGAGACTAGGAAAGCTAGAGATGCTATTTTCTGCATTTATGATGTTGACACTCTTTTCTCTTTCAGAATGACAACAGTTCATCGGGGGCAGGTGGGCCAGTAAAAATAACAGAAAATCGATCTAAGAAGAGCAGCTTCTTTCGATGCACGCTACTTTGATGAACTTCTAATGATAAGACTGCAGCACACTTAGAACCTTTTCTGCTTCTTTGAAAGCACAGGGTCACAAAGCCTCAGAAATAATACCACCAAGCTGCTGCTGAGAGCTCCATTGAACGTAGACTGCGATACACAAATACCAAGCGGATTTTGCTCACTAAGCCTATTGACCTGTCAGGCTCTTCTTTCTCAGATATGGAAGCTATGAAGTGGAGACACAAATGCAAGATTTAACTTGTTTTCCTTTTTTACTTTCTGTTTTATTGCCTGTTGCAAAAGCTGCTATGTTTCTTTTAACTTTGCACATCCATATTGGCCTCTTACTGCCTGTTACAGCACAATCTTACATTTGTATTTGCACAGTTTGACTTGTAAGTAAGATTCTTAACAGATTTGTGCACAGTTTTATTTCTCTTTTTAAACAAATTTATTTTCAAGCAGAAGAGCCAGGGGAAAAAATTGAGTCTCATTTCCATTATTTTCTATGCTGTATACTCATGGCCATGCAGTATGGATGTTGTTGCTCTAGTGATGAGAATTACTGTAACAATTGGCATTTAACAAATTTGTACAGATTTTGTCTCTTAGATGCACAAATCTGTTCATGCAGAAGCTATGGCTTCTATCCTGAATGTAGTATGCTTTTCTTTCTTTACCAGACTTAGCAAAGTTGTGTTCTGAATTGCCAGTCACTGTCTGATTCACAGATGCACCTTTCAGTTATTTGAATAAACACAGTGTCTTTCCTCACTTAACTTCCCTTGTTAGCTCAGACTGTCTGCTCCTTTTTTTGTTTCTGATGAGGAAGCACACTCTGGATTTGAAATCACCACAAATTGGCCTCATCACTATCACTTAAGTGGCTTGTGGAAGCTGAATGCATGGGTTTTGAGTAACCTCTTTGTGGATTCACTTGTTGAGAAATGACTGCTTCTAAAGGTGACTTCCATTTCTACTCTTAATTCTAAGGATAGTTTGTTAATGTTTGTAAGCATTGGCACTAAGGAAGCCTCTCATTAGGGCTATAATGTACTCCTAGTTCTGCTGTTAATGCTGAATGTGTGTCTTTGGTCTGCTCAAGCAGTTGTTTTTTCATCAAAAACTGGTACAGTGACCTAGACTGTTAGAAGCAGAGGTGAAACATAGTTGCCTTTTTTTACTCAACTGAGCATTGTATAACCTAGTCTTTGTTCTACTACTTTTTTATTGTCTTCTGAAAAATTTCCTCAATGAGCAATTAAAACAGGTGCTTTAGTTCTGTTGGTGTGCCAAACGTGGACCATTGTAAGCTTTAACTACAAGTTTGTGTCCAGCATGTTTGCTGTTAGGGGATGGGTGTGTTCTGTCATTGTCAAAGGAAATGTCTGACATGCTTTTGCTTCACTTGGTTGTCTGGAGTTGTAAACAGTGAGTTAGTTGTTACCACAGAGAACCATTTTGTTGTGTCAGGTACTGAATTTGTCATCTCTGGGTCTGTTTGAAACAGTTCGAAAGCGAACAGGCCAATAGCGTTAGATGTAAAGCTTTTGATTTTAAAGGGTTTAAACTTAGTAGCTGGTTCCATAAAGTTTTAGGTGGTTATCAGCCTGTCCCCACACGTAGTTTAATAGTAGTTCTTGTAACTAGACGGTGGATCTCATAAACTGCTGTTGCTGCACTAGAACAGAGAAACCTTCATGGCAACAAGGTTTAGTGAAAAAACAAAGCAACCCTAACTGCTCTGTTGTCTACCCTTGATGTTTTTCTTGGACAGGCTAAAGCAGTTATGTTTTCTGTATGGTTAAAAAAAGTGCTTCTATACAGAAAGTGTTGTGACACCAATTATGAATGTTGTTTATTTTCAGTAATTTACCTCTGACTTACTTGGTGTCGTAATACTTTGATTTTTATCTCAGGGGTTGTCTGCAAACCAAAACTGACATGTTCTGTGTTTGGCACTGTTTACAGAATGCTTTGTATTGTTTTTCCTGTCTTCACTGTGTGGTTAAATGTTCATTCAATATTAGTCTCCATGAACTTCCCTTTGAAAGAGCCTGTAAGTAGTAGAGTCTATGAAGTGCTTCTTGAAGCAGCAGCGAATTGGGGTATCTGCTCTGTATGGGGGAGGGTGGGAGGGAGAAAAGAACTTGCTATTTTCTTACATTTAGCTGTGCTAAACTGTACATAAATGTGAGGTAAGACCATAGGAAATTCACTTTATGCATGAGAAAGTACTGCAGTAAATATTTCCCTTTGCTTATTGTTCGTGTACAGTTCATCTTTTTCTATTTGTAGAAGAATTTAATGCAATTTTGTTGTCATCTGCTGAAACTGAAGAATTCTAATTTCATGTGATCTTATGGATAAGGTAAAATGCAGATTTCTTTCTTTATGTCTTTGCCCCCACCCCACTTCTCCAGCAGTATTAAATGGCTGAGTGGCTGCACTTTATCAGTGTGCTAACTTTTGGTCAGTAGAGACCTTTCTGTGTACAGTCTGCCCTGTCAGACGTGGGAAAATGTGCTGTATCTTAGCATGCAAATCAGCTGTATGTTTTACTGGGATATTTTAGCTATGGTTTCCTCTAGACAAGCGGGTGATGATAATGGTATGTTCTGCCTATGCATCAGATGCTGGGTATTACAGGCTTTTCTAATATCACTATGATTGTTTTGTGCAGTCTCTGTTGTTACTTTGCTCAAGACTATATAATCTTAAGTTTTGAAGGACTCTTAACTATACCTCAGTCAACTAGTTAGTACTCTAATGCCCATTAGAATGAAAGTCATATACTTATGATTCACTTAGCAGCAATTGTATTTCTGTTTTCTTCCAGAAATTGCCATTAACCTTTCAGGAAAGCAGACATTTTTGGGTGGATTTCAATAAAACAAATATGCTGCTTATGCTTTGGAGTTTTAGGAGAACTTTCCCTCAGCCCCATGCCTGTGCACTATATCTTGACCTATGTTTTTCTAAATGGTTTTTACAAAAAAGCCAAATGAAAAACAAACTGGTCTCAGTGCTTTGCAATTTTAGCTTTCAGTCTGTGCTCAGCAAAACATGCACAAGAATTTTTTGTTGAGTGTATATAGAATGTGTTATTGACTTATCTGGGAGTTCTAATATTGCTAAAGCTTAAACCACTCATGAAACTTAATGCAGCTCACTTTTCTCTTTGGGGGACAGTCTCAAAAATGCTGATTGAATTTTCAGACCTGTAGTTCTTTTTACAGAATATTTCCCATTGTGACTTTCTCATACTAGTCTGCTGAAGTTAAGAGAATTACGTGAATCATTTTCACAAGTGAATAAAGAAGTCTTGAATGTACATATCACATTAAAATATTGTGAAAACATAATGATTTGAAAGTCCATCAATAATATGTAAAATGCATAAATGTGTTATTTGTGAAAATGCATCTGTTGTTGGGTTACCTGTTAATGTAACAGAATTTTTGCAATGTTAAACTTGCTAAGGATTGGTCTGTAGGTAATAATAGGTCTTTTTTCTCCTCTGTTCATTGAACTGCTTATACCATTCTCACTCTTATAAATAAAACTTGTATTTCTTTCTTCCAAAAAAAAGCAGGATTTACATTGATTTTTCTTGTTTCTGGTGAATTTAACTATTTCAGTGCATTCCTATGGCCTTACGAACATTTTTGCAAATAAAACTTCAATTACCATTATTTTAATGCTACATAGCTACTAAATTCAGAATAAAAAGTATAGTCCTTGAGAAAATGCTTAATTTTGAAATAGAAGTGTTCTGCTGTGTGTGTTTAAGCACATTTTACCTCTGGTATAAAGGTGTAATGTGAAAAGCTCCTGCAGATAAAAGTGAACTTGTCATGTGGTTAACTTGTAAACCTAATCATTAAATGTGTATTGATGTATATAGATAAAAAACCCCAAACCCAGCTCCTAAGAAAACCTTCATAGTCCAATAGTTTTATTATTTCATGTGAACTTTTTTACAATGTGTGTCTCAAATAAAAGTTACATAATGAAAAGCATTTTGGAGTATTTTGTATGAAATATTCCACATAGTTTTTATACAGTTGGCATTTCCACTCTACTTTTGATACATTTGTTGTGGAAAGGTGTCCTGCTGGGTTGTATCTGCAAAGCTTAGTTCAGTGATGAACCACAAGGGTTTTTGTCTGTCTTTGCTTGTTCCTAAACTTCACTGTTCTTTAGAGTTGTCCAGAAAAATCCTTTCTTTCTGTAGTGATTGCTTAAATCTAATTATATTATTTTGATGACCTTCAGTTTCCTAGGAAACCGTTTTTCCAGACGTTTAGTGTCATGAAATGCCCTTTTAAAGTAACTTCTGAGCAATGCCTGTAAAGGTAACATGAGACACAATTTCCAGTTTGATTAAGAATGATCTACTGACTTAAGCTGTTAACATTCTCCTTTTTTGTGGTTGTTTCAAATCAGCATTATTTGAAAGGTATGATTCTGAAATAACCTGCACAAATATTGCATCAATATAGCAAATACTGTTTGTCCAGTGTCCTTCAACTGAGGAATAAATCCCAAACTGAGGGATTTGGCAAATAGTTGTTAGCTGTTATGTTAGCAATAGTTTTTGCCTTCCAAATTATTGTGATTTGGCACAGCTCACAGCTGGTTCAAAAATTAAAAAACCTAAGGAGAGAAGGGTTTTATCTACCCAAGACAAAAGCAAGTTAATAGCTGAGACATCCTAAGAAGTGAGTGGGAAACTCAGGGGTGACAGATAGCTTCTAAAGTGTGTTCTGTATGTGTTCCCCTCATCGGCTGAGGTTAGCTGAAAGGATAGATTGTCTCCACCCTTAGCAACACAAAGCTGGAGTTCCATCCTTGTTGCACCATACTGTTTCTTGGTTCTGGTTTGCTTTGTTGCACTTGTTTGCAGACTTCTGGCTGACAAAATTGCTGTTTTAGGAGCAGCTGTTTGAGCATTCTTACATATGCCCTAGATCTAAATTGGGTTTAGATGCTCAGCAGTCCTTAAGTCCTCACAGTAGTTAGTGACATTTTAAGTACACTTGCATTCTGCATTTGTTAAAAGGAAGTAGCAGACATACCTACACTACATAAAAATGGTGATTTGTTACAGCTTCTGTCTGGATCTATTTTTGGTGGCAGACTAGCAGTTATGACACAAATACTGCCCTCTTGAAATCAGAGGCAAGTTGTTGGTACACGTGTAGAATGGATCCACTTTTTATAATGTGGTAAATTGGCTTTTTTGTAAATTATTCTTCCAACTTGGTTGACCAGCACCTCTTAAGAATTCTTGAACTATACCAAAATCATCAATATAAAAAGATTTCATAATAATTTTTCTTTAGAAAGATTCTCATGTTCAAAAGATGAGATAGATAAATGAAGCTTTTGTCTCACCATCTGGAGATTTAAAGAAAAGGCATGACATGGAATGCAAAACATACTGAAAGGTTGTGCTCTTGTATCTGTTGTAGTTGATTCAAAAATTTTTTACTGTCTTCAGCAGAGCACATCAGCAAGAAGCTGCTGGTGTGAAGAAAGGCTGCACGAGTTCTGAGTACATAGCTGGTACTAGTCGTTAGTTCAATTTGTGAAATAAAGTTGTAAATTATGAGCAGGATAGGAGCATTTTCCCCATCTGAGGAATTAACAGGTTTAATCAACTGAGGAAAGTGTGTGTAACTTAAACTGTACTACTGATACACCGTACTGCCTCCACTGTGACCAAGAACTCTGTGAACGTCCACTGAGTCTTGAGAATTTCACCCTAGTTAATCTTAAATATCTTCCTTGAGTAGGTGGCTGAGGTGCTTACTGCAGTTGTGACCTTTTCTGCCTCTGCCACCCATCCAGAGGCGTGTCCATGACACACAGCTCTGTGTCCCACAGCCTCCTGTTGGTGCTGGGCTCTCAGATCCCTGGTCTTGCTTCCACACAGGTCTTGGTTTCTCGGGGAAATGCTGCCATTGTGCTCGCTGACCTTTCTGCCTTGGTTTAACGCCTTTGTAGAACAGCATGAAGGGACGATGCTCCTGAGACTTCCTTTGGGACAGGAGCTGGCAGGGCCCCGGGCTGACGCCCTTCGCTGCGTCCTCTCTCAGTGCTGCCCCACCCACAGACATTTTTGTATGCAGTGGAAAAGTGCAGACTTCACTTACCCAACTCACTACAAGTGAAGTGAAAATTATAAAACTTTTTTTTTTTTTTTGTAAGAAAAGGTGAATGTTTAATTTATTTTTATGCTGTTTGCAAATCTGTACTGCTACTTTTACTTACTATTTTTTTTTTTTTTCCCCCTCCAGGCAACATAGGAACTAACTAGCTCTGGCCTGTATTGTAGATGAAGGACAGAATTTCTTCAACAAGGCTGAACAACTTCCGTCCCTGTCTTAATGCTGCTGAATGCTTCTTCTGAGCTTCCTCACCCAAACTGCAATGACTTTGTAACCCTCACACTTGTGCTCTGAACCAATAAAACACAGGCAAAAGGCAACCACATGTGTCCTATGTACTGTTTATATGTAATTTTCCAGAACAGGACTGGTAGATGTACATGAAACTAGGAAATGGCTGTGCATCTCCTTGTGTCAGCTGTGAGGACAGACTAGCCTTTAAAACCACGTCTTGATTGATTAATTGAGTTCTGCTGTTTAGGCAGACGGCTGCGTTACTGGGCCTTGCTTGAAGGGAGGACAGGGACAAGCCCAGTGCTGCACGAACCTGGGAGGGAACCCTTCCCTTTCCTTATAGGAGCGGCGAGACCCCCGGCTCGCCTCGCTGAGGGGACCGGGAGGGGAGGGATCAGCGGCAACATCCCCCTGCCGTGTCCCGGTGAGGAGGCCGGCGGTGGGACCCGCTGCCGTGTCCCGGTGAGGGGATCAGCGGTGAGGCCCACCTCCCTGTCTTGGTGAGGAGGCCGGCGGTGTGGCCCCCGTGCCCATCCCGGTGAGGGGATCAGCGGCAACATCCCCCTGCCGTGTCCCGGTGAGGAGGCCGGCGCAGGCCTCGGGCCGCCCGCGGCCCTGGCAGCGTGAGGCGGGCGCGCTGCGGTCGGTGCCGGCGGCAGCCGCAGCCCCAGGGCAGGCAGGGCACGCAGGGCAGGCAGGGCGGGTTCGGGGCAGAGGGCACGGGCTGTCCGCGGAGGGGAGGCCCGCGATGGGGACGGCTCCGAGATGCGCTTTTCTGAGACGGCGAAAGCACCTCCCGCCCGCCCCGGCCTCTCCTCCGCGAGAATATAAAACTTAGGAATCGTCATTGAAAAATTTAATTCTATCAGTTAACCCTTCAACTTTTTCATAAAGACTGCCACCTTTTGGAAAGAAAGATAGTTTAAAACGAAGTTTGTATTTAATTTATCTATAATTTCAACGTGCTCCACTTCTTAGGGTAAGACACCCTTAGAATTTAGAGTGGTGTGGTTTGCTGGAGACCTGTTCTTTGTTATTCATTAAACACCCATGGAAAGCAAAGAACAAAAGAGGAAACTGGTGAAAATTGTCTGCGCCATCTCTTTCAGTTTCTGTGTAGCAATTCCGAAAGGAAAAGCCCTCCTCGATAGTCCTCCAGAGGGCACATGACCTCAGGCTGAGAAAAAGGTTACTAAGGTTTTGTTCAATATACTCCTCCAACAAAATCATAGAGGAATAATGATATAAAACCTAGCAAATATTTTGCTTTTGTCTATATTTTTCTAGTGGATTAATTCCTGGGATGCTCTATAAGGCCTATACAGTCTGCACAGAAGCAGTTAAAGTTTAGTTCTGTAAAAGGAGCTTAGAAATGTTCTGTGCTGGCAGCCTTTAGGCAGCCTGCTGGAAAAGTGAACCAGTGAACATAAATGCAGAGGATCACGGTGCCTGTGCAGATACGAGGTGTGATTATCAATTGAAGAGAAGGGGCTGCTATTTGAATTTATCAGTGAAAAATGAGATGCATCCAAAGTGGCTCCATTTTTATTCATAAGTTTCGACAGCTGTGTGTGTTACTAACTGATAGAAACCTCTTTAGTAAGCTATTGTTGCCATTGCTTAAAAACCGTTTGGTGTTCCTGGGAAGATACTTGGGTCAATCGTATGTAACTATTAAATTTATATTGTATGTGCCTCCAAGAATGTTTTAATATACTAAAGACCATAGGTAGCTAGTTTGGTAGAAAAATAATCCTTGAGTATAACACTTGACTTTCAATTCCTTGTTCCATAGGAAGTGTTCTGGCATTCATGCTTATTTTTACATTTACTTTTGCTATTGTTTCCAGACTTGACTGTATGTTGTTGAGAGGAAGTGAAAGAAGTGACAGCTTCTCTGGCTTTCTCATGTGTGAGTCACTAGATGGTGCCATTTCACTTCTCTTGAATAGAAACTATCTTACACATTCCTTTTAGTGACAGTTGTTGGTCAATTGTTTTCAAAAGAAAACAATTGGTCTTCTGAGTTCTTTTTTTTTTTAACTGTTGGGGGTTTTTTTCTGGACTATGCAGTGTAGATGTGTTGAGTTAATCTAACTAATATATTAATGAAAAGGTGCAAAATTTTAAAGTTCTGATCTTGTAAATTGTCATCAACTTTCAGTTTTATGTTGGTTTTTGTGTTCTACTGATCTAACAACGAGACCAGGCTTTACAAAAATACACATTTTAAAGGTAGAATTGTTTGAGGGTCTTTAAGTATCTGCAGCTAAAGTGAATTATGATTCACCTACTGCTTCAGTGGGGCATAGTGGTTTTCATCCACTGACAGCTCCTCTGCATTTCTCTGTGTACTGAGACACAAAAATAATAGAGTTACCAGTGGCTCATTTATATCTCTTGCTGTAGTTCTGGAATATCACAGAAACCACTTTGTGCAGTTTTGTGTAACATGCTTAAAGTTGTTTGGGGAACAGTTGTTTCGTAATTTCACATGGAAAAGGTATGTCACACAATTCATGTGACAGGCACAAGTGATGGATATTATTTTCAAGTTTAACCACTATATTTTCTGTTTAGCTATCGAAAATGGAGAGGCTTCCAAAGCCAATTTTTGCAAAATGGATCGGACACCTTTTTGTTGTGAGAATGGCAAAGTAGAACTTTACATTCACAGGAATGCTTGTTATTAATAAAATTACTTATTTTGAGAAGTCCTAATACAGGGTTTGACTTGCTGGCCAGCAGTTTTTTCTCAGTGAGAAATTATGTTATAAAACTGTAGCTGCCATATTGTGGTCGAAAGTGTTTTACAATTTGACAAGGTGCAGTGAGTTAGGTTCGCTATGGAACAACTTTATCAGTTTGAGAATGTTAAGAAAATTAATCCACAAACACCAGAGGTTTATGTCCAAAAAGGAGACAGAGGAGTCCTGTAACTTTACTTGAATAAAGGGGGTGGTCATGGGGCATTCCTCATGGGGTCTTTTGTAATATGATTTTTAGGGGATGCGGCCTCCTTTTAGTCCTGATTTCCTGGCCACATTTTCCCTCCTCTTTCCCCACTGGCTGAGGTACTTGAGAGGTAGAGACTCCCTAAAAAGCCTAATACCTAAAACCCCCTTCTAATGCATACTCCACCCCCAGCTCATTTTTCTTCTTCCTTGTATCTCTGTTCTTTTTCTCTAAATCCAGAGATTTTGCACAGTCTTAAGTGAGTAACAGAGTGTGTAAATTAGTGGAATTCCTATGGAATTATGGTTCCCCCATTGCTTCTTTCACCTCTCTCTGTCAGGCCCACAGTTTGTTTGTAAAGGCACCTCCTTCTCATTCCTTTCAATCCCTCCTCTTCTTATTTTCCTCAATAATTGTCTTTACAAACCTTATTTAAAATTAACTTAACTTTCTGTTACAGGGTCCTTTTTGGAACTATTTGCTTTGCAATTATTTGCAATGACATAATTTTCTGTCCTTTTGAGGCCATTTCTGGATCTGTAGGCATGGCTGCTACCTGCATCCCTTTGATCACATATTGAATAAGTTGCACTAAGCCAAGGGATCATACATGGTAAAAAGATGAGAGCTGCTACAGCACATAAGAGGAAAAAAAAAGCATTCCTTTAACCCACCACGAAAACATGTCCCATTTCCATCCTTTCCATGTTTGGACTGGTACATGAGCTAACTTTCTTATTCTCTTTGCTATTTGTTTTACCATTGTCATCTATTTGCAAATGGCACTTTGAGTCATTTAATTTGCCACATACTCCCCCTTTTTCTGCTAATAGATAATCTACTACCATCTGATGTTGAAATATTGCTTTCCTCATCTGAATGGATTGGTCAGCAAGAGGGTTAAGGGCTGTAGCTGGCTGCTTGGTTATTATTTCAAAGACAGCTTGTAACCTAATTATCCAATTTAAATTATAAATGGGTTCTCTGGCACCTGATATTAATTCACTAGGACTCCATGTGGCTGGTCCATGGTGTTGTATAATTTGCTCAGGTGGCCGTTCATCTTTTCCCTACTTTTGGGTGCTCCCTCCAGCCAGGGCTGCAACAATTGACTCCTTTTCTCTAATTAGATCATCATATATCTTGATTCCTAACTGAATTCCCTGAAGCTGTGATAGCAGGAAGAACAACAGTCCAATATACCCTACACAACATATCCCTGACCAGTTCAGAGGTAACCTGTGATAGGCATGTTGGCCACAAGTCCATAATGCCCAACCTCCCGGGCATGGATTGTCCTTAATTACCTCTGGGAGAACGTGCAAACCACCTCAACATTCTCCCAAGGGAATCTTTGGAGATATCTCAGGACCATCATCCCTTTTTCTAGGACCCCTTCCTTGCTTTAACTGTGCACTGGCCCCTTCTGTGTAGGAGCAAACGTTGGACCTTGCATTACTGGAAGTGGTATGCAGCCTTTGCTTGGTGAGTTCCTGAATGAGAGTGGCCACGTTTTTTCATGAGAAGGAAAAACACATAGCCTCGCTGTTGGAGGTGCAGATAACAAACTGCCTAGTGGAGGTCAAGGGAGGTAACCAATTTCTGTCCTGGCATATTTGGTGTGGAAGCACTTGCCTCAGTTTGTACAGGGATGGAGTTGGTGTGCATCTTTGGAAGGTGGTCTCCTGATAGATTCAGTTTGGCATATGGTATCCACATCTCAGAGGTGGCCTTGTTGAAATTCCCATAGCATACATCTTTCAAACAAGGTAAGCAGCTACCCTGAGGCTTGCTGTGCAGCTGATCTAGTGCCCTGGGCAAGTAATGCCCAGTAATGCTGTTCTGTCACCTTTTGTATGGGGTCAGTCCCTAGATGTTTTGTATTTTGGGGGAGGGGATGCCATTTCTTTTGAGATGGGCTTGTAGTTCCTGCCTTTGGGAAAGAAAGCAAGTTCGGATGCACACATTGGGAATATAAAAGCTTTTCCCAACAGGCAGCTCTCTGGGTTAGAGCTGTTGAGCTGTTCAAGTGGAAATGGAAACAGCACACTGCTGAGCATTCTGTCCTGGTAGCTTTAGTGTGTGAGCAGTCCCTGGTGCTGTGCCATTTGGATCCTGACTCTGTGAGACTGAAAGGTTAAGATGGTACCTAGAGCTGGGAAGGAGAGTGCCGATAGCAGGATGTGTGCTGATAGTTTGATGGGTGCCGTTGAAACTGTAGGCAGCAAGAGATTTCTCAGCTGACGTCTTTGTGAGCTGTGGTTTTGACGGATGTTTTCAAGCTTGTGCCCAGATTCTGTGAGAGTGAAAAGATTTGTTAGGGCAAAGGAGTTTGTGTTGTCTTTTAAATGTGGTGCAGAGAAGGGTTTGCACTTTGAAGTGGAAGATCAGTGAGACCTTTTTTGCCCTGACTCGGATGATTTGAGAGCCTGAGATGTTTGTCGCTTAGCTCTGCCCTCAGGGTCGTTTCGATCTGGGCTCGGTGCGTTTCCTTCTTTTGCGAGTCAACACCGCCATCGTCTGGTTGTTTTCATGAGCGCTGACAGTGCCCAGGAAAAAGCCAAGCGCTTTTCTGGTCCAGCCGTTTGTGTAGGAGCAGTTTTGTGGAAGAGCTCTGCTATGGATCCTGGCTCCTGGTGACTGACAGAATATGATCCTGCATGTACCGGCAAAAGAGGAATCGTTTCATTGTTAACTGTGCACAGCTTATAGGTTACAAAAGAAAAGGCAATTCCAGCACAGCATCTTTATTTAGAATGTTTTCTTGTGTGATCAGCTGCTCAACATGTAACTAACACCCACTGAACTGCATCCAGCTCCGTGGAGATGTGTGCTTTCCCTCAAGCTACATGCACCATCTTACCCTCTCACTCTTGCACATCACAAACCCCTTGCAAAAGTCCAGCAGATATTCCCAAAGGAAATGTCCAACAACAAAAAGACAGTGCTAGCCTTAATCTTCCCTTTGCAGTCTCTAAGTTAAACAAAATGCACTAGTGATTTGCACTTGCCTTCTCAACTATATACATATATATATATATATATATATAATCATCACATTCTCTCAAGGTGGCAAGGTCCATCACTAAAGTGAAGCATTTCCATTTGCAGTTCAGACTGAGAAATGTGCCAGGAGACAAAGTGTCAGGACATCTTCTGCCCTCTGCCCCTGCTAGCTGGCATGGCCCACAGGTGGCTGTGGAGCAGCAGCACAGCTTCCTCCACAAAGCCCTGTGTATCATGGGCACACAGGTCTTCCTCAATTCCCTGCAGGCAGCTCAGTCCCCAGCTTCCCAAAGACCTGGAACCATTCTTTCTCCTAATCTGTTTGCTGCTGTGACCATTTATAGGGTGATCCAGGATCTGGGCCAAGCAGGCATTGCCATGGACACTGTACTGGCTAGTGTTCGGACTGGAGGTGATACGGAATGCTGCAGGGTGGTTTCTGTGGGAAGAGGTAATGGGCTGCCATGTGCTACACACAGATGGTTCCATCTCCATGTCAGACTTCTGAGCTATCAGCAGTTTGTGGCCTCCATGAAAGCATAATGAAGAGAGGGTAGACAATGCCAGATAGAGAGAGGAGAAAAGAAAGAAGGGTCAGGAAGAGCAGAGAGACAATACATAATGCTATAATGCTTTGGTTACAAGAATGTTGAGTGAAGCAGACAAGCTGATCCTGGATAAGAGCAAGGAAACGTTGTGTTTAATGTTTGTTTGGGTTTTTCTTGTTACTATGTGAACCTTTTTCAATTGGCCAAACATTAATTTCCTCAAGTTGAGTCTGCTTTGCAATAGTATTTGCAAAGCCATGTCCCGGTGCTTATTTTGTCCTGGTAGAATTCTCATCTTATTTTCTATGCTTCTCATTCACAGAAGGTGGAGCAGGAGTGAGCAGCTGGGTGAGCAGTTGACTGTGCTTATCCCACCACAGTTATGGACTCATAAATGCACCTACACTGGCACAATGTGTGTGGGGAGTGATGCTGTCACCAGCGTCCCCTAAAGCACCACCAGCACCCATTTAATAAGGGAGACTGTCTGATCCTTTTCTTCTCTGGGTGCTCAGGGCTGGAGATCAGTGCTGGACACCCAGATCCATCTCTCCCAGACTGCATTCTGGGCCTGCAGCTCAATCCTGATCTGTCCAGGGTTCTGCTCTAAACCTGGACACTCCCTGGTGCTGATCTTCTCTAGGCCAGCTTGAGTTTTCCAGCCAATATCTTACCCACAGGAACACCCATACTCTGTGGCAGCTTGTAGCAGTGCACAGAGAAATGGAAGGAGCTGGGCTGTGCCTGGAGCTGGGTGGAATGTGACCTGCAGGAGCAGGCACCGCATCCCCACACAGCTGCGTTGGTGGTATAGTGGTGAGCATAGCTGCCTTCCAAGCAGTTGACCCGGGTTCGATTCCCGGCCAACGCAAAGTACATTTTGTCATCTCACCTTTCACCTGAATGGTGCACAGAGGCCACGAGCTTTGTTGTGCCTCTGTAACCCTGGATGACAAACCACAGCTTCTAGTCTGGTCGTCCGTTCCTTGCCATGAAACACCCTGTTACGACGGACAGGGTCCTTCTCGTGCCTGGTTCTCCCTAGTACCCTTTCCAGGGATTCAGAGGAGGGTGGTTAAAAATGTTCATACAGCATCAGCTCTTGGGACCCTGGAGGACGCTGACCTCACCAGTGTATTTTTGCTGCTGAGGTGGCTCTGGGCTGGGCTCCTCACTGTCGGTACAGGAGCCAGGTGAGAGGGATTTTCAGGGTTGCTGTTGCAGCTGTTGCACCTGGCAAGAGAAGCTGCTGCTGTGCCGTGGTAATGATGAAGACTGACAGTGCCTAGGTGGGGACCCAGGCGGGAACTGCACTTCATGAGGCCAGTTATGCAGTTTGGGGGTATAGTGGGAGGAGGCCTGTTCTTTATAAAATGTCTAGATGTAACATTGGGGTGAAATTGCTCTCCATCCTCCACCTTTTCCATCTCTGCAGTGCCAGCTTTGACAAATGACAAATGCTTTGTCATTCCCCTTCAGAGGGGATGCTGGTACATACAATGAATGTCTGTGTTCATAATACACAGTAATTTCATATGTAGGGCTCTTTCTTGAATACAAACTGTGGTACATGTGGGAATTTCATTTGGAATGACCCGGTTAACAATCATGACTGCATGTCTCAGACACTCTATATCACCAACCTTTATGTAGGGCTGCTGTTCTTATTGGGGCTGCTTGCAATTTAGATACTCCCTCACTTTCCTAGGGACCAAGGTGAGGCTGACCAGCCTGTAGCTCTCTGGGGCCTCTTACCCTCTTCAAAGACAGGAGTCTTTTGCTTTGTTTTAGTCCTCAGGCATCTCTCCTGTCACCATGATCATAGTATTGAAAATGGCCTGACAATGACATCAGCCTGTGCTGTCAGCACTCATGGGTTCATGGGCGGGTTCATGGACAGGGGGATTGGAACTAGATAATCTTTAAGGTCCCTTCCAACCCAAACCATTCCATGTTTCTGTAATTCTTTGATTCTATAAGTTACATATGTCTGTTATTCCCTGACCTAATCTTCTTTCACCAAGGATGCACCATCCTTACCCCAGAGTCCCTCTGACCTCTCGGGCCTGGGATTCCTGAAGCTTGGTTTGCTAGTGAAGACCAAGGCAAAGGAGTCATTCAGTGTATCAACCTTTTCCATGTCCTGCCTCACCAAGTTCTCCAGCTCATTCACCAGTGGGTTGTGTGTGGCTTTTGTCATGTGTTTACACATGTACTTACAGAAACCCTCCTTGTTGTCTTTGACATCCCTGACCAGATGCAATTCCATTTAGCTTTGGCTATCATAACTGCATTTCTGCATGCTCAGACTGAGCATGAAGATTTGAAAAATAATAATTCTTAATTAGCTTATGCACTTTTGTCCTGTAAACTGCCAGCCAGATGCTTTAGGGAATATATCTGTACGGCCAATCAAAACACTTCCACCCACACCCAGGCAAGCACATACATGCACCACACTTTGCAGGAATCCTCTGAAGAGAAAGCAGAGGCCAGGAGCCCTGGAGACTCAAGAGAGGATGATGGAGCAATGGTTCACAGCTATTGCAAAAAAAAAAAACCCAAAATAATCTCAATATGAAGAGGAACTGCAGGTGTTCGTTGTTTCATTTTTACAAAAAAGCAAAAACTAGAACAACCAGTTGTATGTATAGAAATACAGAACTAGAGCAAGGGTAAGCACATGCTCAGCTTCTCCTCAAAATGAATCACATTGCAGTGCTGAGAGCACATCCTCTTTTTTGCTGCCACAGGGCTGCTGTGAACACAGTGCTGCTGTCCAAGGCAGACACAAGGTGTGCGATGTGCTGAGTAGCCCCAGTCCCAGGCTTTATGTTCTCATCAAGGTTTTTTTCCAAAATCTTTATATCTCCCACTGACAGCAGTTTGGGGAACCATGCTCCTGAATTTGTGAAAAACTTCTACAAAAATCCACACACCTGGCTTCTTATATGTTCCCCATAAGACGCTTGCCTATTTTCCTAAAATCTGATGGACGGGTGGTTGTATACCACAGGTGAATGGTGGCTTCTAGCAGGCAAGCGAAAAAGCAGAAGATACCAGATGGGCTTTGTCTCTGTTATGCTTTCAGCAGCACAGTGAGGAGTTAGCCTGTGGTTCCCGGGAGGAGGTCAGAGCTGTAACAGCGTGTGGGGCGCCACAGTGCGTTCATGCGCTGTCTCCCGTTCTGCGGTGTCCCCGTCACCCCGCACAGGCTGTTGGCACCACCGGGATTGCGGGACGGGGCGGGATTACAGATGACAAGATGTACTTGTGGAAGCGATGGTATACAGATAGCAGAGTGGCGCAGCGGAAGCGTGCTGGGCCCATAACCCAGAGGTCGATGGATCGAAACCATCCTCTGCTAGAATTGCTTTTTGTTCAGTTTTCTCGGGCGGCGGAGCTGTTGCCGGGCCACCAGGTGGCGGCGGGACGCGTTCGCACCGTGGCCGGTTAGCTCAGTCGGTTAGAGCGTGGTGCTAATAACGCCAAGGTCGCGGGTTCGATCCCCGTACGGGCCAGCCTAGCTTTTCCCGAATATTAACTTTTTTCCCCTATTTTGGCAATGATGGTGCAGTGAAATAGTCTGTTGGAAGACAGGGATCCTACCTGTGCTGCTCAGCCCTGGCATATGGTCCACTGAGAGAGCTTCTAGGCTCTCCCCGTGTTTTCCCTACTCTTCCTTTTGCAGCTGTTCATTCCAGTTAAGGATAAACTGCACGGGGTGCTCGTGGCAGGTGCACCATCTCCAGCAGCCCTCCAGACCTGGGACTGACCTCAGCCGTGCCATGGCTGGGTTCAGGTGTGCAGCACTAACCATTGCACCTGCTGGTGCTGTGGAGGGGCTGAAGGTCACACCTCGGCCAGCAAGGTTTATTGTGGCCATCTGAGGACAGGTAAGAATCAGCTGGGGTACAGATGGAGCCTTGGTGGGCAGGCAGGCAGGCAGTGGAGTCAGTTGTCCTGAGAGAAGGACTGTTGGGGTCTCCCCCCTTGAGTCAGGACACTGCCCAAGGTCTCTCTGTGAGACTGAGAGCCCTCAATTTATTGGGTGAGTGGTGAGTGTTTGCACATTCTGTGTTACCCTTCTAAAATCTTGAGAATTCTGAAGTCACTCAGGTAGTACAAATTCCACTTGACATCACACATCTCTGTGCAAATATTGACAGAGCTTTAATTAGTTTGATTTGCTTATCTGCTTTAACTGCTTTATAAAACAAATCTCATAAAATTATCTGTGGATTTTATAAGCCTCCTTGGCAATGCTACAGTCAACGTTGCCCATTTAAATGGTGAATAATTGTCAGGAACCAGGTTTGCACAGGAAGTGCATCCTGCCATGCACCTGATTAAGCACCTAAGAGTGACAAATGTCCATGTGCCCCACTTTCAGCCACCAGCGAGGCTCAGTGTGCAACCCCAGGAGGCACAGACTGTCTGTGATCCCAGACTGCCAGATGGGCATTAGACACCCAGGCCATCATACCCTTATCCCTCTATTTTCCCACATTTATGGCTCTCCAAAACCACCTTGGTCCTTCCTTTTCCCCACTTTTCGTTCCTCCCCTGAACTTCCCATAAGTCACAATCTGAAAATGCTCTTTCCTTGTACCCCACACTGTGACCTTTGCCCCTAGTGAGGGACCAGATGTGACCTGCAGAGTGGCCCCATTCACTCTCTGCCTGGAGCCACCTCTGAGCCCAACAGGAGCCCTGGGAGCAGCTGGGACAGGGAATCCCTGGCACAGTGGAGTTTCCCAGGGCTACTCCCCCTCCCCCTGCTTGTCTTCATTCCAGGAGATGAGCTTTTAACCACATAACCTAATGCTGCCTCATGGGGTAGGAGGGTTCCCTGCAGCCCTCGCTGACCCTAATCCCTCAAAAACACCCCACATCCTGCCCTGTCCCTTCCAGTGTCCCTGGCAGCCTCAGGGGACCTACAGCCCCCAGGATATTGAGCTGAAGTGCCACAGAAGGCAGCCCCTGCCCCAAGGTGTTGCACCCCAGCCAAGCCCCAAGTCACTGCAGCTCCCAGCAGCATCTCCAGCCCTGCAGAGCCAGGAGGGAACAAGACTGAGTTTATGAGAGGGGTTGAACATGGGGTGGGGGGTGACAAGGGCCAGGGAAGTGGCTCCAAGAAGGGATGTCAGGACTGTATTTGGAGCTCAGGTAAGGAATGTAGCTCTGGGTTCTCAGGTGGAACCACTCTTGAGCACTGATATTCTAGAATATCAATCTTCTTCCTTGGGTGCCACTTCCCTCCAGGGCTTGATCCCATTGGACTGATCAAGCAGGAGAGGCTAAAGTTTGCTCTCCTGACACCCAGCATTGTGACCATAACTTGTGCCTGGCTACCTCCCCTCAGGCCTCTGAACTCCACCACCTCAGTTTTACCAAGGGGAGCAGCTGCACTTTGTTATTTGATCAGAGCAGGAGAAACCCAGACCTTGCAAATGTCATTTTTAGCACCTGTTGAAGCAGGCCTGTGAGAGGCAGATCTTGAGTTTAGGAATCACCATCTAACTCCCATAAAATGGAGGCACTTTTTCCTAATTAGGGACATGGAATTCATCAATAGCCCCTGAGCTCACAGAGCCATTAGCAGGCACCCTGCTGCCTGCAGAACCAAGCATGGTAACACCTGAGCTCCAAGAAACCCACTCACTTGTTTTAGGTACTTGTATGTGTCTTGTCCTAAGTGATGGAGCTGTTCCCTCCCTTATCTGGCACAACCTCCTTGTTTGACCTGGCTCCTGAGGCAAAGGGGGCAGTAATGCTTTGTAAATGCATAATCACACCAGCACCACTGGGAGGGCTGAACGTGGGATTATGTTTGGGAGAGATCAGTCTGGTTTCAGATATAGGTGCTGGAATGCTGTAAACAGGCACACGGGGAAACAAGGCAAGCAAAATGCAGGAACATTTCCAAGGAGCCTGCGTGGCCAAAGGAAGTTTTGGAAATAAGAACCAACAGCTCTGTTCCCTGTATTACAAATCATGGTTTTAATTTAATACATACAACACAAGCAGCTTTAACAAGCACAAGTTATATACACAGTCAAGCATCAAAATCCATCTGTTCTAAGCCTTTTTTAGGCACTGTTGCCTCCCCCGCTGCTCTTCCCAGAGGTTCCTGCCTTCTGCACGCGGCTCGCGCTCGGCTGTCGGGGCATCCTCTGGGCAGATCCTTCCCGGCTGCTTCTTTCGGCCAGAATCTGTGACCCACTGACAGCAGAGCTGGTTTTATTTCTCCCTGAACAAACAAATACATCTATTAGTTTTCACATCCCAGCTCAAGCATCACCACACAGCAGCTAGCCACAAGCGTTCCCTCAGGAACCATGCAGGAGGCAAAATTCCATTAGATCTCACAAACATCTTCAGCATCCAGTGCAGAAAGCAAATTGGTGAATTCAGCCCAACAAGTATCGGTGCCACTAAACCCAAAGAAGTTACAGTAGAAGCATTTTTCATTTTCATGAGGTTTAATCTACAAAGTAACCAGCCACTTTGTTCCAGTCATTGCACACAGGAACAGCAGCATAGCAAACAGCACTGCTGGAACACCAAGAGTTTCCAACACCTCGAGCTGGGGTAAGTGAAAGGATGTGCCAGTGTCCACCGGTGTCTGAGACTGCTGCCACATCATCAGATGTTTCCAACACCTCGAGCTGGGGTAAGTGAAAGGATGTGCCAGTGTCCACCTCAGACACTGCTGCCACATCATCAGAGCACACACACACTTCTCTCCATATCACTTCTGTCACTCAATGAGATCTGGATTTCCTATCATTTTTGGGGTTTTCAGGAACTCAGACTTCTACACAGGACTTCCAGATGTTCTTACTGAGTTCAGGAGGTGAGAGTTCTCCTCCTGGAGGCACAGCTGATGGGCTCTAAGAGGCAGAGTGTGAGCAGGGAGCAGCAGTGGGTACAAAGATAGAAACTGAGGGAGGCAAGGGGCAACAGGATCCTGTCAGAGGAGAGAATGACAGACTCACTGTTGCTGACGGGAGGCATGTCAGGAGAGGATGAGGGACAATGACTTTTCCTGCCACTCCCTCAGCTGAGAAGAAGGAGTCATTTTAGGAAAGAGAATAAAAGGAACATGATGTACAGTGTTTACTAAAGATGGCAACCTCCATGAAGCATCATAAAAATGAGTAACAGCAATGAGGAAACAAAACAGGAATACAGCAGGCTGCAGTTACATGCATGCAATTAAAATGAAGAGTGACATTTTGGCAACTATTCAGAGTTCAACCTGCACCATATCAACAGCTGCTCTACACTCCAGAGTATCCATGGACATTATCTTGGGTCATCTGTGCTATGGACAGTCCACAGTTACTCACCAGACCATCCTGTCTCCTTGGAGCAGCTGTCTGGGAACAGGACTCACATCAATACTACCAGTTAACACCTTGATGCACCAGAAAGACAATCTAAAAACTTTCAAGTAGGAGCAGGTGGCCTTTATTAATCCATAAAATTTGGGTGGCACAAAAATCCATTCACTTATCCCAGCCAAGTCAGGTGCTCTTGAAAAACTCTCTTCTTGTCAAGCATGGCAGTGATGTGCCAGCAGTCACCATCCCAGGTCAGCCAACCAGCCCTGCCAGCTGTGCTGTAGCTCAGGCACTTTCAGCAGCTTCACTAAAGCAAGTGCTGTTGATGAAAACAAACACGCTGTGCAAAGGTAAGACATGATCTCACAGTATCTGAGAGAAAAACCGGCAGGAATAAAAGCATTATTCACCATGGTGCTTTTAGCAACCCTAGACATGTCCCCAATGTCCTCCCCCTTCTCACATGCATCTGTCTGCTGGAGGGCAGGTCCTGAACCCACCTACAACTCCAGCTGTGTGCACACACACACTGGCACCCTGAAGCGCTACTGGAGTTGGGCCCTCAGTGTTCTGACCCGACCAAAACAACATGGGGAGAAAGAGTCATTTGTCTGAAGCACACCGCTACTGGAGTTGGGCCCTCAGTGTTCTGACCCGACCAAAACAACGTGGGGAGAAAGTCATTTGTCTGAAGCACATGCCCTCCACCCCCCTAGCCTTGGAATCACAGTGAAACAAATCAGTTAAACTGCATAAATACCCAGAATATTTTTGGAAGCAGCCTGTGCAGACCCATGTATCAGACAAGGACAGCTTCTGAAGTGTGCAGGGACAGACATGGTTTGTGCTTCTCTCAGTTACACTATCAGAGATAACAGATTCAATTACCACAAAGCACAAAAGCAGCTCAATGAACATAAACTCTCTGTAATTCAAGTGCTACAGAGGAACAAAAGGATTTCACTGATATTTCCCTGGTCACTGTCATGGTTTGACACTGGCCAGATGCTAGGCACCCACAAAAGCCATTCACTTACCCTCTCATGTTACACCCATGCAGTCTCCCTCACTTTTCTCTGAGAGCTCTATTGAGTCTGATTTTTTGAGTGTTTCTTTGATAGGGTGGAGGGGAAAAATGAATTGTCACTCAGAGTTATAATTCAAACTTGTATCTCATTACTGTGCAACAAAACCACACATTTACAGTATTCCTCTAAATCCTTTGTCTTCTGTCAGGTCTTGTCTTGCAGAGCATGAAAAAGAGGGGGGGGAAAAAACTTGATAATCAGCCTGAAAAGACATATTGAAAAAATTATGCCAGTGCAGCATTTAGCTCGATGTCCAGCAGAGAGGAAAGCTCACAGCCTCAGGTAACCCTGCAAACCTCCTGCAGGAAAAGTGTGACAGGAGAGAGACCTCCATGGCCACCTACTCTTCTGGGACTAAAGCCACAGCAGGTAGTCAGTATTTCAGCCCAGACTTTTTGCAATTTATTCCTGGGATAAGGAAGAACAAATAAAAGCTGTTTGTCTGCTGTTTCTGCTGAAGCAGGAAAGACTACTTCCCTACCCATCACCTGTATTTTGAGAGGTTCAACATTTATTAATACCTCCTGGGAGGGGAAAGGTACAGGAACTTTCACAGCTGTACTGTGCTTGCTTGGATGGCAATTTCAGCCATCCAAGAAAGAACAGTACAGCTGAGAAATTTTTTGTCAGTTCTAAAATAACTGACATAATGATAATTTCTGTACCAGAAGATAACAGAGGCCTATAAATTGAAGCTAGCTGGTTGCCTACAATACAGAAGAAATATTAATTTCGGAATGTGAGCCTGGGAGGAAGGGAAAGGAACAGCAACAACTTCACATCAGGAATTCTCTGTGCACAGAACTTGTCCCATGTATTTACCATGTCCATCATTACACAAAACACAAATCAAGGCCTCTCATTCAAAAGGTTTAAACTCTTATTGTTTATGGTAGGAAAGGCTGGGGGGGAGTGAGAGTTCCAGGGTAAGATCCAGAAGGCAACCTGACAGCTGCTCAGTGACTGTAGGAAATCCACTCATTGGAGTGGTATTAATAGGAAAAAAAATTGCTGGAAAAAACCCAAGTATGAGCAACTAAGTAAGAAAACCATGATCAGGATTCTGTAAGTCCTTTAATTAGTCCTATATAAGTCACCAATAGGTCATTCTACAGATCTTTTTTCAGAGAAGACATGCAGACCATGAAGTGTCTGGGAATATTTTCAGGTGCAAGGCACACATCACCACCACTCAGACTCCATGGGGATATTTAATTTACAATTAAAGCATAATAGCCAGTACAACCCACAGGAATATTCACTGTATGATATATAAACCCCAGATTAAATAAATGTAAGATAAATCCTTTGAATCTCCAAGGGGATTCCCTCTGCCATATTAGAGCCTTACACAGAATTCTCATTGTCAGCATTGTCCTTATCTCCTTAATACAGAAGTCTACGCTGCAAATCCCACATCAAGTTGAATCCTGAGATAACTCAAGGCTGAGTGGAAGAGTAATGCAAAGCAGCTGGCACGGCCAGCCAGCAGCACCCAAGAGTGCTGACAGTCACCATCCATGAGGCTGGTCACAGCTAAACACAGACTGCACAAAGGGAAAGAAACAAGTGAGAAAAAGGGATAAACAGGGAAGGATAAAAAAACCACAAAGATGGCAAGCAGAACACAGAAGAAGGACAAAGTTGGCAACAAGCTGTGTTATACACTGAGGAATATTTATGAAACAACTGAACAGCAACACTTACAATTCTGAGGCCTTGACTGTATCTAAGTATTTACACGGGAATTAAGTGGTTAAAATGCAGGGGCAGAGAAGGACTTGTGATTGTTCACAGAATATTTTTCCACACAGACCATAAAAACTCACCATGTGAACCTCTGACAGAGCCCACGGCTGGTGATGGGCTCAGTGTTTTTTCCAACAGGCACTGGAGTTTAGAGAGTTTCCCTGGGCATGACAACATTCCCTGACCCCTGCTATGCACAACTCCTTTCTTCCTGTGCCAATTAGCATCTTGCAGCCCTAAAATCCACACACCAAGTGATAGCCCCACAAACGAGACAGGTTTTGAAAAGCAAGCTCATGTTAACAACACATTCAGAAGGAGAAATTAGCTGGGGCAAAGCTTTGGGAAGTAATTTTATGGGAAGACACTCTTTCTGGGGAAGTGGGGAATGTGAAAAAAGAGGTTGGAGTGCAAAGAGTGAGAGAAGCATCAAAGACTATTCATCAGCCTAAAAAAAGAGCAGGGCACTGATATATGCACGTGTATAGAGAGGTAGAAAACTGCAGGGGAACCAGCAGGGACTTGAGGGTTGACTGATGGAAACAGAAAGCACAGAAATATGTGAGAAAATGGGATACTTAATTACACAGATGTCTAGTCTAGGCCAAACTCAACACCACTGTCCTTAACAGAATCCTCCCCCTCACACACACAGAATGGACACCTGGGAAATTATTTCTGTTTCAATCCAGCACTTTCCCTCCCAAATAAAATGCTGAGGGAGCATTTTGAATGTAGTTTGAATTAAGCTGCATCCAGCTAAATATGCCAGATGGATGCTGCAATACCCACACACAGCAATTTGCAGGCAGCTGTCATGGACTCAGTTACCAGCCAACACAGAAGGCCATGGCTGTGTTCTGTGGGAACAGAACTCCCTGATGCTTCATCAGCACAAATGCTGAAATTACTACAGGGCATCCCCCACCAGCAATAGTGCTGATCAGAACTGCTGCATCAGCTTTATTTTAGCTGTTTCCAAAAGCCTCCCTGCACCATGATGTGCTGGGAAGCCTAGGCCAGATCTCATGACTGATACAAGTGGAGCAGAGCAGGCTTGGGTGAGACCAGGATTGCCTGAGCCACTTGTCTGCCTCCTGAGTGCAGGGCTGAGCTGAAAGGCACCAAGCAGCTGGAGAAGCTTGCGCAGGACAATCGCTGCTCTTGTCATAAGCACAGAGCTTGGGCTGTAACCACACAAACAAGTCCCAGCAATGCAGAAGAGGCATCTCCCCTAGCAAATGGCTGGTCCTGCATGGAAGCTGCACCATCCTTTTCTTAAATGGAAGCAGCATCTTCCAACAAGAGATTGCAGAGCAAACAGCAGGCAGCACTTTGGCTCCCCCTCTTTACAGCAGCTCCTAAAGGGAAAGGAGGCAAGGCAAGGCAAGGCAAACCCAACAGTCCTGCAGAACAGATCCAGCCCAGAGACCACCCCAGACACCCTACTGACACTTACCCAACTCCTGAAGGATGGACTTGGGACTGTGCCCAGAATGAGAAAGCTCAGTGAAAGACAAGTGGTTCTTTTTCAAGTTGAAGGATGGTAAGTTTAGATCAGGTATTGGAAAGAAATTCTTCTCTATCAGCGTGGTGAGGCCCTGGAACAGACTGGCTGTGGCTGCCCCATCCCTGGAAGTGTCCAAGGCCAGGCTGAACGGAGCTTGGAGCAACCTGGGATAGTGGAATGTGTCCCTGACCATGGCAGGGAACAGAATGAGATGAGCTTTAAGGTCCCTTCCAACCCAAACCATTCTGTGATCCTTACAAGGAGGACTGGACAAAATTCATCCTTCATACTAACAGGATCTTAGCAGCACTTCTTATACTCACAGAAATGAAAACACAGGCCTAAACTTGTGATAAGCCCCTGCTGAGTTTAAATTCTGCCTAAAGCATCTTCTGAGCATTAGCTTTTCAATGACAATTTTATTCACAAAGGAATTAGCTGATGTCAGCGGGCGCTGTGTGACAGCAAAGTCACCTGTGCTGGCAGAAACCAAAAAGAGAAGCTTTCATTCCAAGTGAGTTAGCAATTTTATTCACAAAGGAATTAGCTGATGTCAGCGGGCGCTGTGTGACAGCAAAGTCACCTGGGCTGGCAGAAACCAAAAAGAAGCTTTCATTCCAAGTGAGTTAAGGCTCTATTTTAACACAAGCTTACAGAAAACAAAAAATCTGACACACCTGGGAAGACCAAGCCTTCTGACAAGGTACAGAAGTGCTGTTCATTGGAATTTGGTCAAGGATGAATGTGAAAAGAAAGAGGAGGCCCAAGTGCCTCTTCATCGCCATTACCAAACAACAGTTTGCAAAAAGGGCAAATCCAAGCTTAGCATTTAATATCTCATCACATCTGCAGCAAAAAATGTGGCTTGATGGGCACAATCTTCCTGTTTCAGCAATTCCAGTGCATTAACTTGCACCAAGGACATATTTTAACCTTGGGAAATATGACAGCAATTGGCCAAACTGGCCACTGAAAGCCAAACTAATACCAGAAATATTTACCACAAGAGAAATTAACTTTTCCACTGTGAATCCAGGCTTAGTGACAGTAGGCTTATTTTAGTTACTTATTTTTAAACCTTTTGGAAGTAATCCACAGAGTTGGTGAGCCAAAAGTCACTCTGGCAAGTAAACAAAAATTTTATTAGAACTGCTTAGGAATAAAATAAAATTTTATATATATATATATATGGCACAAGTTCAGGGCTATGGTTGTTACTGTCCACAGACATTAGAGTATTAAGGAGAGATAAATGCATTCAAAAGCAGCAACTGCTTTAGCTGACAGTCCCCCACAGCCTTCTACTTCATCTTCCCACACAAATACCATCTCTAGAGGATGGAAACCGCTGGATGAGTGTTAGAAGCCACTAAGCACATGGGGATAGAGGAAAGGCAGCAACACAGCTTTCCTCTTCTCCAGGGATTCCTCATGGCCCGGAAACTTTAACTTTTTTTGAGTTATATACAAACAAAGCAGCACTGAATAATACCGTAGATTAACGTGGTTTTTTTCCTGTTAAGGGCTTGGCGAGCAGAGCCAGGAGGCTACAAAACGCAGCATAAGTACTGCAGCAACCTCTCCCCAGCCCCTCGCTGCCCAAAAACCACCAACATTAAGACAAACGGGGCTCGGGCCGGGGCTCACACGGAGCGGGCCCCCCGGGCCGGGCCGGGGCTCACACGGAGCGGGCCCCCCGGGCCGGGCCGGGGCTCACACGGAGCGGGCCGATCGGCGCCGGCGCGGCGGGGCCGCTCTCGGCCGCCGGCGGGAGCCGCTGCCCGGCGCACATCGACTTCAGCACCTGGAACACGGCGAGCGGCGCCACGTTCATGCGCAGCAGGTCCAGCAGCACCCTGCGGGGGAACACCGGCACCGGGAGCACCCGTCAGAGGGGGCTCCGGCCCCACCGGCGGTTCCCGCGGGGGCGCGCCCACCGCTCACCGGAACACCTCCGGGTCCAGCCCGCTGCCCGCCGCCTGCGCCAGTTCGAACAGCTCCGCCTCCTCCGCGCTCAGCAGCTGCTTCCGCCGCAACCGCGCGTCTGCCATCGCCGCCGGTGCCGCCATTCCCGCCGTCCCCTCCGACATGGCTGCGCGGCCCCGCCCCGGCCGGGCCTCCTCACACCAGCGGCCCCGCCCCCGCCGTTCCCGGCGCGGCCGGCAGGTGGCAGTGGCGCTCCAGCCGCGCCCCCGGCCGCGGGCCCTGCCTGACACCGCAGCGCTCGCGTAGTGACCGTGTGAGGTGTGTGGTGTGCGGTGTGAGGTGTGAGGTGTGCGGTGTGAGGTGTGCGCTGTGAGGTGTGCGGTGTGAGGTGTGCGCTGTGTCGTGTGAGGTGTGCAGTGTGAGGTGTGTGGTGTGAGGTGTGAGGTGTGCGGTGTGAGGTGTGCGGTGTGCGGTGTGCGCTGTGCGGTGTGAGGTGTGCGCTGTGTGGTGTGAGGTGTGCGGTGTGAGGTGTGCGGTGTCTGCTGTGCGGTGTGCGCTATGAGGTGTGCGCTGTGTGGTGTGAGGTGTCCGGTGTGAGGTGTGCGGTGTGCGCTGTGCGCTGTGTGGTGTGCAGTGTCTGCTGTGCGGTGTGCGCTATGAGGTGCGCGCTGTGCGCTGTGCCGTGTCCGCTGTCCGCCGTTCGGTGTCCCGTATCCGCCCCGCTGCCCTCCGCGCTCGCCCTCGGGGCCTCCTGACGGGGGGCCCGGCGGGGCCGCAGCGCGCACCGAGGCCGTGCGGCAGTTCCGGGCGGGACCCGCGGCGCCAGAGACCCGCGTCCTCGGCCCAGCTGTGCCCTGGGCCCGGCGGCAGCTCCCCCGAACGCGCTGCAGCGCCCGAGCCCAGACAGCATCTTGAGGAGGAAACAGGAAATTTGGGTCTTGAGTCGCACCGTGGCGAAGAGCTGGCAAACTGAGATTGAAATTCCTCTATCTAAATGGAAATGAGCTGTTGCCATCAGGGTTCGTTGCCCCGGCGCAGCGCACACAGGGGGCTGCACTGTTAATGGAGAGCAGAGGGGTCACTGCGTCCCCCCGGCACTGCCGTGACAGACACATCCCACCCCTACACCAAGCCACGGGAGACGGATGCTCCCGCTGCACATCCCAAGCAACCTGTGAGTCTGTCAGAAGGTGACCCGACCTTGTGCCCCGATGCCCTGCTGACAGACATTTACTGCAGATGCCAAGACAGGAATGACATGGATGATGATAAAAGAAGGATCTTGCTCTTTATGGCCCTAAGCAGGACCAGCCCAGCAAGAACAATTACTGCTGTGTTTTGAGTGGGAGCAGCTGCTGCCAGCACGAATTACTGTGCTGTCTGTGGGGCTGCTGAAGCCACAGAGCCTAAGGTTGTCCCAACAGCTGGACTTTCAGAGGGACCCTGAGCTGAGCAGGGAGTGCAGGGTCTGTGGTGCAGGGGGACTGATAAACACCCCGTGCTCGCTCTCTTGCCTTCTGGTATATGATGTGCCACTTCCTTTGGGACAGGCTGGAAGTCGAGTGCAAATGCAAGAGCCCTCATTGTGCGGGTGATGCAGTCTCCAGACTTAGTCCCACATGGGCTACCTCCCCCAGCCTGTAGCATGTCAGAGCTCAGCTACAACTTCGACAAGAAGAGAGCAAGATTTTTTTTTAGCTCAGCCCACCTCTGGGAAAAAAAAAAAAAAAAAAAAAAAAAAAAAAAAAAAAAAAAAAAAAAAAAAAACAAAAAAAAAAACACCCAAAAAACCAGGAACTGCCTTCTGTATAACAAACTGGAGAAGTTTCAGCTTGTACCTCCTTCTTCCCAGCCCCAGTCTGTTCCAGCTGGCAAAGGACAGGAGACCCTGTCCCTCCCGTGCTTCTTCATAGGTCACAGCTTCTCACACCTTCCCCACATTTCTTGGTGTAAGCCTGCACGGGCCCAGTCTACAACTTGGAGTGACAACCCTCTCCTCTGGACTTCAAGGTTTTCTCTGAAGCATTTCTGGGGGCTCTGTTATCTCAGTTTCTCCCTTTTGCTCTCCCAGTCCAACAGGTCAGGAGAGGAAGTCCTTGGGAACCCATAAACTTCCCCTGAGGAGGCCTCAGTTACTGGAGCTGCAGTCTGGGTGGCACCTGGGACTCTGGCTTAAATGGCACCGGGCAGCCCCCTGGCTCTTGCAGCCCACCAGACACTCTCCATTACCTCTGGCAGGATTTAAAACCCAGCCACCACTTAGTCCATGGTTTCCAGAGAAGGACGAGCCAGGACAGCCTGGGATGTCAGAGCCAGGCTGCATCTCCCTTGCATCTCCCTTGCATCTCCATGTTTAGGAGAGGGGCTGAGCAGATGGGGGCAGGGGAGGCTCCAACAGCCTGCATGTGCAGAAGGAAAAGAGAGCAGCAGCAGAGAGCCTGCAGTCCTCGGAGTGAGTTACCAGAAGGAGCTGTGGGCTGCTCAGACACGGCCCTACGTGGAGGCAAAGCGATGCTGAGCCTTCCCTGCCCGCCAGGACACGCTGTGCACGGTCAGTGAGCGCCAGAGGCAGGCGGGCAGCGCCTGTGCGGAGGTAACCGCGGGCAGGAGCTGCGCTGGGCAGTAAATCAGCACTGTGGAGGCACAGGATGGGGACAGGGGACACGGAGCAAGCCTGCCAGTCCCACACAGGCAGTCAGGGCTTGCCATTTATTGGAGAAAAATCTCTGTACCTTCATGGTGGAAATTAAGAGAAAGACTGGTGGCTGTGCAGGTTATCGAGCTGAGTGGGATAGGAAGGGCAGAGAATGCCTGAGGGACACGCTGTGAGTGCATGAGATGAGGGGCTGCATGGCATCAGGGAGGGAAGGAGCAAGGTCACCTCCCTACGAAAGAAGGGCCAGCTTTAAGAAAACCTGGATATGGCTCAAATCTCAAACCAATGCAGCAAATGTGCCTACCACATCCAGAAAATGGAAAAGAGGGATTCAAATGTATCTGGACTTTCATAGCTTTCTGAGGCTTTTTTGAAGGAAACCCAGCTCCCAGACAGAAAAGCAAATGTAAACGGAATTTATCACAGATACATTGTCTCAGGATAAGGTAATGATTTCTTTCTGATAATTAACTTTGATAAGGTGATGCAGAGCATTGCAGTAAAAGGTGTCCCTGCCCATGACAGAGGGCAGGAATGAGATGAGCTTTAAGGTGTCTTCCAACCCAAACCATTTTATGATTCTATGCTTTTATATAATTTAGCCTGGTTAGATTTAAGGAAGAAGTTTGATTTGCACCCAGTATGAAGCAGTTTCCAATGCTGGAAGTCATGGGTATGGATTTAACCAGAGGAAGAACCAGCTAACCAAGTGAAATGCTGGGCTATGTTGAAGGGATGTCTCTGAGCAGCTTCCAGCACTGCTCCCACCTCAGTCTTGGGATGCTCCCACTAATGTTAAGAGCAAGAAGTACAGGGCTGGTAGTGGAATCATCATGCCTGGGATGTTTGGGGGAGGGACACAGCCACCCCACTAGCAAGGCACTGGGATGTCTCAGCTGGAAGATCATGGAATCCTAGGTTTGGGTCAGAAGGTCATCTAGTCCAACCTCCTCTTGTGAACAGGAACATCTTCAATTAGATCAGGTTGCTCCAAGCCCTGTCCAACCTGGCCTTGAATGTTTCCACACATGGGACTTGCACCACCTCTCTGAGCAGCCTGTATCAGGGCTTTACCACCCACACTGTAAAAATACTTCTTGTATCTAATCTAACTAAATCGATGTTCCTTTTAGCTTAAAGCAATTTCCCCTTCTATGTGCCTGAGTGTGGCGGTTTGGAGACAGGCCTCCAAAATTGTGCAAGGAAAAGGAGAGAACTGCTCACAGGTGTAGACTCAAAATTAGGTGGAGGCATCCAAGCCAAGATGTCTTGGGACAATTTCCAAACAGGACACCAAGAGCAGGTCAGCGGTTTGGGAGGATGCTGGGAACCATACTGAAGGGACTGAGTGAGGGTGATCTCCAAGTCAGAAGTTGAAATTCGTCCTTTGGGTCAAATATTTGGTCTTTAGGAAAAGATTAGAGAGGAGGCATTCAGCTGGGCCATGTCTGTGTACATGTGTGCTATGTATGTGCAACCCTGCACATTCCACTGGCAGCCTGAAGGGATCAGGAGCAAATTTCTCTCCTTTGCTCTAAACTCTGGCAGCTGAGCTGTTATCTGATCCTCCTGTAGATTGCTGTGGTTGGAGGCAAAACACAGGGCACAGCATTCTCAGGGATACTCAAGTAACTTAAGCATCCCTGCTAGGGCTGGGGTTTCAAACTAATCACTAGGCTTGGCTTCAAGGAACCTCTCCAGGCCAGAGGGGTAGGAAGGGGGCATGGATGACAATGTCAGGGTTTAACCCAGTCCCACAAGGATCAGTTGCTGGTTCTCTCCAACCTCTGAGGTACCTGGGAGCCTTGATGACTTGTGCTGGGATGGGTGATGTGAGGTTTGACACTAACCAAAGGGCTTCATTTCTAGCAGGTGGGAGACATTAGGGACAGAATTCAGTGAACATTTCCCAGGTGGGCAAGCTCCAATTCTGCCCTCTATCAGTCTTTTATCCCTCTTGGTTGCCTCCATCCTACAAAACTACAGATTTTCATAGAATCATAGATGGTTTGGGTTGGGAAAGACCTTAAAGCTCATCTTGTTCCCATCTCCTGCCATGGGCAGGGACACTTTCCACTATCCCAGGTTGCTCCAAGCCTCATCCATCCTGGCCAGGGAACACTTTCAAGGATCCAGGGGCAGCCACAGCTGCTCTGTGCAGTCTGTGCCAGGGCCTCACCACCCTCTCAGCCAAGAATTTCTTCTTATCTCATCTGAACCTGGCCTCTCTCAGCTTGAAACCATTCCCCCTTGTCATGTACTCCAGGCCCTTGTCCAAAATACCTCTCCTGCTCTCTTGGAGACGCTGAGGGCACTGGAAGGGGCTTTAAGGACTCCCTGGAGTCTTGTCCTCTCCAGGCTTAACAGCCTGAACTCCTCCAACATGTCTTCATGGGAGACAGCCCTGTGAGCATCATTTTGGTCAGGGAAGTCCTGAGCAGGACTAACACAGCCCCAAGCTGACCCACAACCAGGCAGAGTGGCACAAGGCCAGGGCTGCACCAGCTCAGCCCTGACACTGTGCACAAGCTGTTCCCATCAGTGATAATCCAATTACAAAACAAACTTCCTTCCCCATTATCAGGAGCTGCAGCATGCTAAAGCAGCCCTGTGACTGTGGAGGGCTTTGTGAGGGACTAGCAATGAATGACAGAGGGAGGAGGGATTCAGAACACCGGCAGCTGGGAGCACATGGGGCATTACTGGGACAAGTGGATTAGGAATTATTACAAACAAAGGTCTTTGGTCTAACTTTATACTCCCAACAGGGTTAACCTTAAAGCCACATAAGGTTGTTCATGCCCTTTTCCCTCCTGGGGATTAACATCCTCATGAATAGGGATCCCTGTCACCTCTAGCCCTACTGGATGCCTCCCCTCACCCACCCCATTCCCAAACAATGCTCACTTCAGTCACAGGATGGCAAAGGAAACACTAAAATACCCTTTCAAGAGAACTTAAGTTCATATTTTTGGGGGAGAAACTCCTGCTAGAACTGGAGATATTTATTGTTGGTTGTCAGGACAAAGGAAGGGGTTTTTTTCCCTTTATTTGGCATTGTTGAGACCACACCTGGATACTGTTTCCAGGTACATGAAGAGAGTCAGAGAGTCCTGCTGAGGATGGTCGGGGGCAGAACAAGGAGGTTTCACTTCTTTAGCCTGGAGAAGAAAGGGCTCAGGAGGAATGTAATTCCCACAGCAACGACCAAGAGCCATTTTTCTGGAGCACTTGGACACACAGCCCAGCTGCTGGCAGTCCTGCTGGTCCATGACTGGTTCTGGGCAGCTGGTGCAATGCACACAGGTCTCATTCCTCTCATCCCTGTGCTCAGCAGGGATGCTCCTGAGATGGAGCCAGGCTGCTTGAGCAGGATTTCACCACAAGGCTGCACAGCCAGGATTGCCTTCTGGCAGTTTGCTCCCACAGCTCCTCAGGAAAACAGCCCCACACTATGTGGGGAGCTGCATGGACACAGGAAGCCTCTTTCCCACCCACAGCTTCCAAGAAGACAGAGGATGAGCTCTTCACTGGAGCCATCAGGGCACAGCGGGGCTGCTAAGTGGCACTTGAAACCTCCTAAGCACAGAAAGGGCACCCAGCAGCATCGCCGCAGATTTCTGCATCTCCAGCCCTTCCTGCAGGCTCTGGGAGAAAAGCCCTCCCACTGGAGTCACCTCCATCCCCAGTGGACAGAATGCCTCCCTGGGATGGAGAGAGGCAGCCAGAGCTGCCAGCAGCCAAGTGGGCTGTAAGGAGACACCGGCCAGCTCAATCCAACGCCTTTTAAGGAGCGGCAGAGGCTGAGGCATCCTGGACCAACCCACCGGGCTTCTGCAGCTCCCAGTCACGGGGTGCATTCACAGACCACACTGGCCATGCCCCACGGCCCCCACAGCAGCTCAGAACTGTGCAGGGCAGCCAGGACAGCTGTCTCGCAGCTAAGACTGAGTCTGAAAAACCCCAAACCCTGGATGGCAGAGCAGGGTTCCTGCAGTGCCTGCAGCACTCACCCACACAAAATCCCCACAGTCCCATCAATCACCTCAGTGTCCCCCAGCAACCAGCAGGGACAGCTTCCTCCTGGCAGCAGGCAGAAGGGAGGATGATGATTTTTCACAAAGCCTTCACTAGGCCACTGCTAACTCATCCCATCGATGCCCGAAGGCTTTGCTCCACTAACAGAAAAGGTTTTTGCAGGCTAAAGTGAATTTTCTGCTGTCATCTCCACCCAGAGAGCAGGGAAAGGGAATGTGCTGCTGGAGAGTAACAGCAGGCTAGAGCTTAGGCTGAAGCATGGATAGAGGACATGTATGTGCACGATGGGTATAGGAGCAACACCAGGAACAAGGTTAACAGGCAATGTATGAAACAGTACAGAGCACCAGAGAGAGGTACAGCTGAAAAAATCCAGGAGCAAGCTGGCCCAAAGACAAGGTGTCAGGAAGACAAACAACAGGAGTGGAGCCAGTAATTTCTCAGAGAAGATCAGGAGCTCTGTGAAATTCTGGGACTTTGCCTAAGATTTACGAGAGGTGAAGGAAAACAAGAAGGCAAAAGATCCCAAAGAGCACCCTCTTCTACAGGGAGTAACAGGCAAGTCCAAAATCAGCTCATCACTGCTCACAAATGGTCTCAAAGACATGGCAAGGACATGACCACCAGAATCCTTTGTCCCCTGTGTCTCAGAGGGGACGCTGGCTGGATGGGCACGCCAATCTCAGTGGATCCAACGGGCACAGGGAAAATCAATTCCCTTTAAGCTTTTGTGTAACAAAATTTCCCTTTCCACTGTTTTGCTACACTGATCCCCCACTCCCGGTGGGATGTGGGCACACAGTCCCATGAAGCAGGAGACAACCATGCACTGCTTTATTAGGCAGTGGTGCTGCACACAGGGCCAAGGCCGGTCACTGTTCACGTTTGGCAAAGGATGGCAGTGAGTACTGAGCAGCGGTGCAGTAAGGGCAGCCTGCCTGGCACTCTGCATGCCTTGCTGGCCCAGGCAGGTCCTGCTCACCCCTGCCAGCCTCTTTACCTGCGAGCACAGCTGTTTTGTCTCTCATGGGCAGAGCTAGGCACCCTCATGGAGGTACCTCAAGCCTGCTACCAGATGATTCATCCCCGTACTCACACACACTGCCCCCCTCCCTGGACTCTCCAAGGTCCCAGCTCCAGTCCTGGCATCCCAAGCTCTGCCAAGGAGGCAGGTGTGGAAGTGTGGACAGCCAGCGAGCCCCACTCAGCTCCTCACACAGGGGGTCCTTCCAGTGCCATGCCAGCACAAAACCAGTGCAGGGGAGCCCCTGGGAGAGCAGGACGAGGGGCCCGGCTGCAGCAATCCCCGACAGCACCGGCTGTGCCCAGCGAGCTGCTCATGGGCTGACCGTCTGGAGCCCATCCTTGGCACGGCAGCGCTCAGCCCTGGGGATGGGCCAGTTTTGGGTGCACCCAGCCTTGAGCCTGGCTCGTGGGGGTGATTACTATAGGGTACGGATAGCCACCGGGTAAAGCAAGGACATGTGCTCGGCCCCCTTGATGGGCAGCTTGCGGCTGGCGTAGTGATGGATGATCTCCGGCACGCTGTCGAAGGGCGGGCTGTGCTGACCCAGCACGTACTTGTTCTCCTGTGTCCGCGACAGTTTCATGTGCATGAAGCCCTGGCTGCTCCTGTAAGGACAGATCAAGGCAGGGTTAGGGGGTACAGCTGGCCCCAGCCTCCCCTCATCTCCTGACCCCCTGACACAGGCAGCCTGCCCCTGGAGCTGAGGGGGGCACTGCTGGCTCCTGTCTGCAGCCATGGCTCTGCCTGCACCATCCTGCTCCTGGCTGACTCCAAAAACACCCACAGATCAAAGGAGGGACGTGACCAGTGATGCTGCACAGCGTCCCCTTGGGGAACACAGCCATGCAGTGGGGTATGTAGGGCCCACCCAGAGTGTGTGTGGTAGGGAAGACATCACCTGGGCAAGAGCAGCAGGGGCGCTTGCTGTAGGGTCGTGGAGGGGTAGTGGCTTTTGCTCCTTGCATGTGACAAAGCCCCTTTTGCAACTGCTCTGGTTCTCACAAGATCCCCTCAGCTCCCGGGACTCCAGCTCCCAGATCTCCACCCTCACCGTGGCAAATCAGGTTTTTCTCCTTTAGCCCACAGCCAAAGGATTTTCTCCTTCCCCCTCTCCCCATGGCACCACTGCAGGCTCCATAAAACCTGCTCAGCACAGCAAGACCGTTTCCCAGCACAGCACGGGCACCAAGCCACGCCAGGCTGTGCAGGCAGATCCTGCCACAAACACTGATTCCAAGTGACGGACTAATGGCCCTGTTGCTATTAATTTGCGTCTCCGAGGAGAGCCACAGCCTGTCTGCAGCGTCTGGATTGCACATTACGGCAAAATATTGATGACTTAAAAGCAGACAGGACCTCATCAGTGATGCTGAACTGCTTCGAGTGCTGCACAGCCCGGCCCCATCCCCCCGGCTGGAGATGGGCCATAATGGACAGCCCAGCTGCATTAGCAGAATGGCTTTGCAATCCATTTAGAGACAGGAGCAAGGAGCCAGCTGTCCTGAGAGGCAGCCACAGCCCCCCAACATGGGCTGAGGAAAAGCAATAGCTTGGCCGTGTCTTGTGTCCCGGTCGGGAGGGAACGGGAGCGCTGCCACACGGAACCACGGAGAGCTGATACTGGTTGTGCTTAGCCCAAAGTGCTCCACAGGTCTTTGTCACAAGCTCAGGGATGTGATGAGATCACAGCCCTAGAGAGATGACCAAGGGAACAGGCTGCAAACACCAGCAGCCAGGACAAGGGGTGGGTGCTGCTCCTGCTGAGCACCTCTGCAGGCACAAGGAAGGACACAAAGCTTTGCAGTGTGGCCTCAGCCACTCTCGTGGAGGCACCAGCCAGGAGGGACTCACTCCAGCATCTGAGGCAATGACATGACCCTGTCCATGACAGGCAGCGTGGGGCTGCCTAGCCTGGACCAGCCAGGACTGTCACAGCAGGGTTAAATCCTTCCAGCTACCTGACCTGCTCCTAGCTGCTCTCTCTTGTGCATATTTTCCTTTAAAGCAACACCAAAGTACTTTAGGTCAGCATTGGAACGCTTTTCAGACCATCTCCTTGGCTGTGCCTCCTTCCTCAAGGAAAAAAAAAAAGTTAAAAAAAAATAATAGAGAGAGCTGCAGACAGCCAGCTTACAGCTATATAAAAAGCATCCCAGGGGATTTTCCTTGGACAGGCTCGACAGAGAAAGGCAGTGGAGTAAAAATCCTGCTCCCAGGGCTGTGGGTTCTCCACAAACTCTGCAAAGACAGGCAATGCCCAAGCAACTCCCTGATGGGCTGGAGAAGGTGGAATACTGCTGCACACCATGGCCTAGCCACACATGCCCTCTGAGAGGAGGATTTTGCCATAAGACTAAGGATGATGGCAAGAAGGAAAAAACCACTAAGAAACAGGTGACTGGCTTGTGGAGAGGTGATGAAAAGCCACCTTTGGTGATGGAATGCCACCTCCCAGGCTCTCCAACACACAATTGCCTAATGCCACTCACAAGGCAATGGTGAGACCTCTTGCAGCTTCAAATGCAGCTCACCAGCCAGAAGAAGCTGTTGCTCCAAAATGGCTCACAAGCCAGGGCAAGGAAAAAACACAGAAAATTAAAATGTCAGTAAAAATTAAATCATCAGTAAAAATTCTGACCAAAAAAAGGGAAAGGAGGGAGCTACTCCAGAAGGGTTTACTGGCTGATCTGAAAGCTCTAAATGCAGAAGGAAGAAAGTATATTTTCAGTGGAGCTCCTGCCCTGGTTTGGTGTTGAAGGCAACAAAAGAGTGAAAAAAATGTGGAGAGAGAGCAATCTAATTTACAATTGTGCCACTGGGAAATAAACAGAGAGGCTGATACCCCTTGGGAGCAATGCAGGTAGAAAGACCACTGGGGAAACTCAAAGTATACTGAGAAAAGCACAAGGTTAAGAGGCTGTTGTTGGGCAGGGATAGCTGAAGTGCTCAATGAATACTTATTTCCCATCTGGCAGGAACAGAGATAATATAGCTGTCCAGCAGAAGAGCAAGAAGGTATTTGCTCATCCATCATCATCTTCAGACAGTAACAGGTTTGATTTTGTGGATTCGTGCTGCCCCAAGAGCCAGGACAGAGCTGGATGAGGAGTTGTGGGCAGTTCCCCCCGTCAGGACACCTGCAGAGATGCTTCATGCAATTTTGGCATCCAGGGAATCTGGAAAACTTGGGGAGAATATGAAGATTCCCCAAAAACTGCAAGCAGAAACCAAGCTGTGCTGTGGAGATGAAGTTTCCCTACTGGCAAACCAGAGCAGGGTAAAGCCCTCTCTACAGCTGAGCAAGGGAACACATCCATTGCTGGGGAGGCAAGGATGGGTACCCATATTTCCATCAACAAGCAGGCTCTTACAAACTTTCTCTTCCCATGAAACTAAGCTACAAAAAAAGGGGGAACAAGAAAACAGAGCTGGAAGCTGTAACCAGACCCATTTGACTGAGAAGTGAGGCATGCCATTTGATTAATCTGAGGGATTATTAGCACTGCCAAGGAAGAGCAGCGGGCCTCTAGATCTTCCTGAGAGACATTTTTACCAGACACCAAACCACAAACCTGTGCCACACCACAGAGAAGTGCACACTGCAGCCATTTCTGCCTGCTCGTGGTCATCTCATAGTTAGCCAATTAGCACGGGCACAATTCACTTGCGGCACCCACCTAAGGGTCACCTCTGCTGTGGGTCCACAACCCCCCAGGCCTGGCAGGCTCACTCACTTCAAGGAGAGGGAGAAGTCGTTCTTGCTGGTCTCGCTGTTGCGCACCAGGTAACTGGCCTCCTTGCACAGCCGCAGCAGCGTCTCCGCGTCCGTCCGGCTGATGGCCCCGTGGTACCAGCTGCAGGGAGAGGGCTCTGCTGTGCTGGGCACACAGCACACAGCATGGCAAGGGCTCTGCCCTGGGGCAGCAGGGGGAGAGGGCTCTGCTGTGCTGGGCACACAGCACACACCGTGGGAAAGGCTCTGCCCTGGGGCAGCAGCAATGCCAGCACCTCCCCAGGGACTGCAGCCACACTCAGGGAAAGGGGGTGGCACCACTGGGGTTGGGAGACAAGGGGCAGGGATAAACAGGCTGAAATGTGGAGCCAAGGAAGAAAGGAAGAAGTGAGTCTGCCCCAGGGATCCTCATGGTGTGGCCACAGGGCTCCCCAGTGCAGGTGGAAGGGTCAGGCAGCCGTGCTGGGCAGGCAGGACTCACCACTGGCTCTCCAGGGGCAGGGCAGGGTCAATCCTCTCCCCAACAAAGGGGCCAGGCTCAGCTGTCAGTGTCTTTGTGTTCTTGAGGCTGCTGGAGCCATGCCTGAGGACAGCCCTGGCCTTCTCCTCCCTGCAGGGCGAGGTGCGGCCGTACCCCAGCCCCTCCGATGGACCTGCAAGACAGACACACATCACAGGCTGGGATCCTAACTTCCTCTGGCAGGAAGAGCCAGAACCACTTACATCACACTGGATCACCTCACACTGCCCCATCCCCCTGGTCTAAGCAAGGGCAGGGCAGCTCTTGGGCTGCTGCTCACAGCAGTGCCCAGGCTGGAGCCAGTAGCTGAGCCCATGGAAGACATTTCCAGGGAGGTTTCAAAAGCTCACAAGGTTTTGCTAATGCAAAAATAGATTCAGTGGCTGTGGTACAGGGTTAAGTGAGATGCTGCAAGAAGAGGTTCCCCAATCTCAGAAGAAGAGGGGATAGATGGAGCTAAAGGAAGCTGCCAGTTTGGAACCGATGGACATGTTCTTCTAACATAAACAAACAGGGGGTGAAAAAACAATTCTCCGAGATGGGAAGGGGATATTTTGACTGCAGGTACCTCCCTAACACTGCCACCTGCCTGTCACCAGCCCAGCCACAGCCGTGAGTGCGGGGGATTGACCAAGCTGTGCCCCAGGGACCTGGCCTCCCACTGCCTGTTATTTCCATGCAGGATGATTTCAGCATTAACAATATTGCTTCTCTTTCCTCTCAAGAGTTCATTATTGCCCCCTGTACCACAAACCCCCTTGCACAAATGACTTATTGATCAGGCAGAGCTGCCACAGTGTGCGGCTGCCAGGGGCTGACACTGTGGCAGCACAGTCACCCTGGAGGCAGCCAAGCCCAGAAATGCCCTAGGACTTCTCGAATGCCCCAGACAGGACAACTCTCCGTGATTTCTGGCTGCTGGATGGGGAGGCAAAAAATAGCCAGAGGGATCTTTTCCTCTCTAGCAGGGCATCCTCTAAGCTGTTTGAGTGATACCTTGTCCAGGCCCTGTGCAGGTGAGCAGGACTCCAGCCCCCCAAGCACTGCAAGGAGGGGAAGGCAGCCAAAAGCAAACCCAGCCAAAATCCTCTGCAGCTTAGCATGGCATAAACCACCCTGAGCACGGCTCAAGGAGGAGGTGCCTGGCATTATGGCTTGACAAGCTCTGCTTCTGCAGCGCTCTGGCTTTTCACCGACCATGCTCGCTCTTGTACATCACACACAGGCTCCAATTTCAACTCATCACCTTAAAAAATTGGGGCAATTGTTAAAAAGCCAGGCAATCAAACAGCCCAAGTGTTTGCTGGCAGCACAAAGTCATTGCGTTACAGGCTCAAAAGAAATGCATTGCACCTGTCAGAGGGAGACAGAGGCAGGTGCATGATTAAACAGGATATTAAAAACAAGCCCTTAGGAAGAAGAAGACATCCTTCAAGACGTTCAAGTCACCCCCAGACATGGGAAATAGAAAATGAGACAAAACTCTGGCAAGATAAACTTAATACAACAAAGCAAGGCAAGTCAGAGGGAAAAAAAAGAGACTCTGTGTTGCTAAAACCAGGAAAAACGACAGAGTGATGTGTTCATCAGGAGCAGGATGCATGTCAGAGCAACTGTGGGGATAATAAATGATGGGGAAAAAAAGAGGCTGCATAACAAAGAGATTAATTTGTCTTGATACCTGCATGCATTGCAGGAAGAGGATCAGAAAATTCCCACCTGCCAAGACCTTTCTTCTCGAGGACTGATCTCAGCCTGCAGCATCCCTACAGGTTTGGGAAACACCCAACAAAGCCCAGGCAGAGCAGCCACTTTGCCCTCGAGTGCCCCCACCATCAGCACCAAAATAAGGCATCACCTGCAGCCTGTGCTCAAGCCCACCCAGAAGGCAGCAAAAGCCACACTGGCTTTTATCTTATGCAGCTCTGCAGGGATCTGGGTAGCTGCAGATAAGGAAATCAGACATCTGCAGCTGGCACTGCAGTGTGTGCCCACCCGGACAGCGTCAGTGACACACAGGCAGGCCCTGCACGCTGCTACACAGGCACAGCTTGCATCCCAGCTCCACAAACTCCCCCCACCTAATGCTCTTGGCAAAATCCTAATTCACCACAGCATAAGAGCAAGGTCCTTGAAATATTAATAAAGGGTTAAAAGAGAAGCAGCAATATTTGGCTTTCATAAGTGAGACTGCCAGCAGCATCCAAAGGGGATTTACCCAGGGGCTCTGTGCTCAGCACACACAAAAAAGGTTTCACAGCAAGGCAAACCTGAGATGACAAAGTGTACCTGGGAGATTTGGCTGCTCAGGATAGCAAAAGCAAGAGTGGAGAATCCACAGGGACCTCCTGACACTAAGCAGCAAGGTAATAAAACAGCAGAGGAAATGGAGCAGTGCTAAATAATGAAGAGGGGGAAAACAGCCCCAGCTTCAGCACTGGGATCTGAATTAGCTCCTAACACACCTGTAAGGGACCTGGACATTGAAAGTCAGTCAACGAAAGAAAACATCAGCTAAATACTCAGTGCAGTTGTTGAGAAGACCTTAAAAGCAGCCATGAAATGTTGGGAATTTGGAGGCAAAGAGGAGAGAACAAAAGGGACAGTAACAACTCTGCCATGCCGCGGAATAATCCCCCAGAGCAGCTCTGCTGCTGAGAGCAAAGAGGCTCCAAAGAGCTAGTGCCTCTTTGCAGCAGAAGGAACAGCAGGACAAACACTGGCGTCCAGCACACGACAACTGAAGGGGCCAGGAGGGAGCTGGGGGAGGGCAGAGGAGGAGGGTCATGTCTGGCACTGCCCAGGACAAGCCCCAAGCCATCACAGCGGTCCAGAGTCACAGCGAGCACGGGCTGCAGCCCCCCCGGACACGCCGCTGTCACGCAAGACCCACCATTGGCGTCTTCGTAGCTGTGCTGGCCGTGCTGCGGAGGGATGGGGGCACCAGCCTCCCCATCCGGGGGGCTTTCACTGCTGTCCAGCTGTCCCACCGGCGGGGGCCATGGCAGGTCTTTAATGACCTTGATTTCAACTGGATGGGGGTGGGGAGGGTGTGGGAAAGAGAGAGAAAGAAAGAGAAAGAAAGGGTTTAGAAAAAAACATCAGCGACACCAGAGACCCACAGAGAAGGAGAGCAGTTGGGGAGGAAAGACCTGAGGACTAAATTCCCAGGAGCCCTACATCAGCTTGGCCATCTCATCCCCTCCACAGTGCCAAGCAGGGACAGGCCTGAGGTGGGGCACATTCCCAGTGGAGAGACCCTGCTACTCCATCAGTTTTTCCAGCCAACCCTCTCTGGGGTTTGCCTGCAATCACCCCATTCCACATACTTGTTTGTCTGGGGGTCTTGGCCAAGCATCCCATTGCCATCTGTCCTGCCTGTGCATCTGTCTTGCCCTAGGTACCTGCCAGCGACGCACAGGCTCCACATTTCCCTGCCAGGCACCAGTCGGTTGCAGCCTTGTACCAGTGGCAGCTGCCCATCAGCAGGGGTCCCACGGACCCCTCAAAGGGGAAATGGGCCAGCAGAGATATTTTGGCATCACTGAAGAGAAGAAACACCCCATGAAACACAGCAGGATCTGCTGTGGCTTCAGAAAATACAGGCAGCAGGTCCCAGCGTGGCCTAGCGAACAGCAACCTGACTCCCTCGGGACTCAGAGCAGGCCTGAAGCACCTTGGGCAGCACCCACATGTGAGCCAGACTTGTGAACACACCACTTCCACCCGTGGGTATCAAGTAAGGCAGCTCCATCCAGAGCACAGACACCTCAGCACAAACCCAGCCCAGCAGAGCACGGTGTTCCATGATGGAGCCCGACACGCCGAATCCTCGGAACAGGGTGCTGTGGGACCTGGTACCCCAAGCACGAGTGACACTGTGACACTGGGCCCAGCACACATATCTCCAGCTCGCAGTGCCCACACCCAATAGGTGAACCACTCCCCAACCCCAAATTTCCACATCTCTCTCTGCCATCATCTCCACACAGTGCCACCAGCCTGAGCACCCTCAGCACCAGCTGCAGCACAGACACACAATGCTGCAATTAAAATGCATCCTTGATAAGAGCATAGCAATTAGCCAGCACCGGCAAGGAGCCAGCGCTAATGCACAGCATGGATTTCCTCATTACCAAACACAAACACAATCGATCCCACAGCACGGATAAATAGGTCAGGGGGGCTGGACGAAAGCTCCTTGGGTATCCTCCTGCCCTGAGGAAGGAGGGATCTGCTTGAGTCCAGGGTAGAACCTATCCCTGCAAGGCTGAGGGTGTCAATTTGCACCACAGGCTGTGATTGCTGGAGCATGGAAGAGGCAATGGGACACAGGTGTTGGACAGGTTACCAAGGCAGCTCTATCCATCACTCTGTCCAGCCTGGCTCCCTGCTCAGAGAAACAGCTTCTGCAAGAGCACAAGTACGCCCTCAGCTATGAAAATGAAGAGACCAACATTACTGACCCCCAGAAGATGAAGGAACCCCAAGATCCAGCTTCACAAAAAAGTGTTGTTTGCTTTATGGCTGCTCCCATCACTCACCTGCGAAGGCTTTGGAGATCCGCTCCTTCTTCCATTCCCAGGGCTGGTCATATTCCTCTGGTGGCCTCTCATCATCCTCGGGCAGCCGGGACTCCCTGGGCCTGGGGCACGCCGAGCAGTCACTGTCCATGTCCAGCACAGGCTCATAGGGAGTGTCGTAGAGGTGCAGCGGCCGGGCGGGAGCCTCCCGCAAGCCCTTCTGGCGGATCTCTGCCCAGAGCAGAGGGAAAACACCATGAGCCTCCTGCCCAACACAGTCATGGTCCCCCAGAACGGTGCTAGATGACAGGCATCAATGTCACCCGTGGTAAAATGGGGTAGGAAGCATCAGCAGAGGAGGAAACAACAAGCAGCTGCCAGGAGCAGGAGAGCTGCTCAACAGCACAAAGATCCCCACAGTCCCACACCCCCACTCCTGGGCAGCCTGGCAAAATGGGGTCCATGGGGACAGAGCACCCTGAGCCTGTCTTCCTGCAAGCAGTGAGGCTGGGTTTCTCCCCTGGACACCCAGAGTGGTTGGTTTAATAAAAAGCCCCTCCCTCAAGCAAAACAAAGTCTCTCCCACAGGCACAAGCAGTCTCTCCACTGCTTGCTGATTTTTCCAAGAAATATAACGGACTACTTCAAAAAGCCATGAGCTTTCCAGAAACCACTTACTCCAGGAAAACCACAGAGCTGCAAAGCAGAGCCAGAGCCAGCTTGGTGACCCTGAGCACTGCCTTCAGGAGCACATGCTCCCAGCTCGCCAGCTTTCCAGCCCTAGACAGACCCACTGGGGGCCCTGCTGCTGCAGCAGACACAGCGTGTTCTGCCCCAGTCCTAACTGAATTAAATAGCTCCCACATCCATCTTAGTTTTAAGCCAGATGCATGGAATGTCAGGTCTCTCCTGACTCAACCTGGCAGCTGGGGTCCTGGGGGACAGCATCGCAGGGAGAGATGTGCCTGCAGTGCTCAGACAGTCTTTGCAGGCTCCTGCAAACCCAGTGCGTGCACAAGGATAAAGCTGGGAAAATTTGCCTGCAAAATAGCTGTGCCCCACCAGAACCATCACCCAGGTTTGCCTTATGTGGGGGCTACAAGGAGCAGAATACAGTGGCCACCAAACTCAGGGACCAGAGGTGTGAAGAGTGGCCTTTGCGTGATGCCTTCCACCTTACCAGCCATCATCTTCTGGGCTTCATACGGCTCCATATATCCGTCATTCTCCATCACCTTCTCCAGCCCTGCCTGGCTACCTGCCACCTGTGCCGCATCAAAGGGATCTGCATAGTCCTCCAGAACAGCCAGCTGGAAAAGGGGAAGAATAGGAAAAGGGTTAAGGCACTCTCTGCCTTTACTGGGAGGTGGAAGGAAGAGCCCACCATGAGCTCCTCCAGCAGCAGCCAGAGTGACCCTGAGAACCCAAACCCACACCGTGGCAGCCCTGCAGAGCCCAGCAGGCAGCTGACAGCTTTCCAGGCACCGGCACTCGGCCGTGGAAATGCTCCAGCCTTTGTCCTGAAAGCTGAGATTGGAGCCAAGCAGAGCAGAAGGCAGCTCTGCCCCTCCCTCACCATCAGGCCAAACTGCCAGCACCCACATAGATGCCCTGGCCCGGTCCCCACCGCAGCACAGGGCTGCCAGCAGTGCTCTACTCCTCCATGGCACACAGATGCTCTCCTGCACACAGCCACATTTCCTTTCCCAAGGTGGAGAAGGGACACAGATCCCAAAATCGGGGTGTCAGCTGGCACTGGCACAACTAGGAACTCACTGGTTATTTTCCAGGGCTCCTGTGCACTCATTCAAAGAGCTTTTCTGACAAAAGGGCTAAGAATAGCCTATGGCTTCCTCTCCACTCCTTCCCAGGCCACCACAGCATCTCCAGACACATCCTAAGTTAAGTAAGACAAGATAGAACCTTCCTCCAGGAAGCCAGACCAGGAGTTTCTCAAGTGCCATGTCACAAGGTCAGCACTAAATTCCTGAGATTTGTGCTTACTAGTGGAAAGGAGAGGATCCTGCAGTAGGATATGGGGGATGTCCCAGAGCTCAATCCCCTCCAGCACTGGAGGCACATACCTGCTCTAGCATCTCAGCAGCTTCCCAGTCAAAGCACCCCATCACATGACCCTGCAGTCCTCAAGAAGCCTGGAGCTGTACATCCCACCTCCAGCCCCAAAGTAGGACCAGACAATATTTCCACAGCAATCAAATGTACCCAAGCACCTTAGCAAGGTCTGGTCACCTACCAGGATGTAAATCCCCAGCTTGGGGGGATTTGCTACCACAAAACGAGCTCTGCAGTGTCCCACAGCAAGCACCAAATGTCCCAAGCATGGTGTGGCAGCTGCCTGATCCCACCTGGTGCCAGGCTCCATCCTCACCACTATGCTGCCCTGCTCCTGACCAGCCACAGAGACCACGGCTGCTCACACATTCCCCTGCAGCTCCAATAATCAGCTTAAAACAAAAGATTTCTCCCTCCTTCCTGCGCAAAATGCCCAACAATAGCCTGTGACAGAAAACCCAGCAGGAAAAGGGAACAGGAACTGGAACTGTAAACACCTCCATGCAGTCCTAAGACTTGGCACCCCTGTGAGCTACATGAGGCACATGGCTCTCCGTGCCTGGCTCACCACCTCCTCCCTAAATGTCCCAGCTCCACGGGCAGCTGATGCATGGGGAACAGGATCAGCTCTCCAAGCCTGGTCCCTCCATGCCAGGGTGCAAGCGCTTGCTTGTGATCATCCCCACACCACATCCCAGCTGCCCCACAGGAGGAGCAGAACAGGGTTCAGACACGGGAGCTGCAGATGCTCTCCCCCCTCGGCAAGGCAGAGGACAGATGGTGTCAGAGTACCGGCTCCACCCCAGGCAGGGGGCAGCGAGCCAGGACACGGCTCAGGAGCAGCCAGCCCCCAGCTCTGCAGGGGGAGACAGGCAATCTGCTCTCACCTCTATCATCCGAGGGGTGCCAGGCATCACTCAGGCCCTGTCAAGCACTGGGGACACAAAGGAGCAGTGCTGAGCCCAGGGGTCTGCAGCCCTTGGCTCGCCACCACCACGGTGAAATTCCCCAGGGGAAATGCAAGTCGCTGGTGACTTTGGCAGCTGCTTGGTAAACCAGGACCTGCTTCCCCCTGCTGCCTGAGATCTCAGTGAAGCTGCTCCAAACAGCCAGGACATCCCATGGCCTCTCCCATGCCTCGAAAGCTGCAGAGGCTCTTGCTGCACCTTAACACCTGCAGAGCACAGCCCTGTGACAGCAGCAGCATCTTTGCACATGTGCTCAAGACAATGGAGGCATGGGTGTGCCAGCAGCGTCCCTACACACACAAATGCACCAGCTCAACAGCCAGGGTGGGTGAATGGGCTGTGCCATGTTCAATACTAACTTTAGCAGAGCTCTCATGGCTCCAAGCATGCTCGGGGGCTGTGAAATGCAGTTTGCTGACCCTCCTGGGGTTAGCTGTCTGTTCCTCAGTCCCAACCTGACCACATTCAAACCTGCCATGAACCACATTTCCTAGACAGGCACAGACCTATCTTGCTACTGGTGCCAGTCCTGGACCCTCTCTCTGCACCATACATACACAGCAGCTTCAGACGGGGTCAGGAGGCTAACCTGCATGCAGTGGTCACTGTCATAGAATCATTAAGGTTGGAAAAGACCTCCAAGATCATCAAACCCAACCTTATTTCCTTGTGTTTAGGGCTGGCTTCCCAAGGAGGAATGCACAAGCTCCAGCAGGCTCACAGAGTGGCCCCCACACAGATGCTTCCAGGTCTAGAAAGCAGAGGATGGTGGAGAATCCTAACAGGTCTCTGTCAAGACCCCTAAAACTGGATATTTTGCCTGCAGAAGTTTGCAGAGGCACTCAGCAGAGATTAGATGGAATTTGTTGGGAGAGAATGTGATTTGCTGAGTTCAGCATGGACCCAGAGCAAATGGCTCTGATTAGAGGCAAGCTCCTTGGGTCTGGGGGGAATTTGCCACACTGGTTTGCTCTTCCACTGCCTCAAGGATGCCACTTCATAGGAGCAAGGTCTCCCAACTGTAGGGTGACGAGAACTTAAATCCATTTGTTTTTCAAATTGTTTGATAATACAGCAGAGAACCAGAACAGGTGGGAAGACGACTACAGAAAAGGTGGGAAGGCAATTACCGCCTCCAGGAGCATCACAACCTTGGGATGGACAAGCAAGCCGAGGAGAATGGTGCCTCAAGCCCCAAGACTGAGGGGCTGGAGGCTCCAGCCAGTGCCAGGAATGGGGCAAACAGCAGGGATCATGCAATTACTGGGCACATCCTAATGCCCTTGCACATGGGGCCGTATTACGGTTGCCCAGGAAACTGAATCTCTGACATTTCCTAATCTGAGTCCTGGGCTTTATGAGCCATGCAGGGCTCTCAGCAGCAGCCACAGTACAAACTGCTGCTCCCAAGAGTGGGAGGGGGCCACAGCCACTGCCAAGGCAGCTCCCAGGGGTGCCCTAAGCCCCCCCACTTTGCTTCAAGGCCAGGCATTTCCATGCTTTGCTCATGTTCCGTGTTGCTGAGGGAGCTGCTCACTGCCATCCGATCCCACCACACGGCTGTGGAGGCATCCCCTGCTTATACACAGCACAAGCTTTGCTAGATTTGAAATAATTTGGGTGCAGAGCAAAAGCCTGACATGCAAAGCCACCATCTTGGTGCAGATCAGTCCTTCAGGGAGCAGCCAAGCACCACTGGCACCTGGACACATATCCTGCTTGAGCACGAGTGTTTTTCACATGTTTATCTGCCGCAGCAATGCAAACCCAGATCCCTGCTGCAGCGCTGAGGCTGGTCTCACTCTATTATACATGCCAACAGCAAGGGGAAAAGAAGTAAATCAAAATTAATGCAAAGAACCAAATCATCGCTGGGTTCTCACAGTCAAACAGCTTTTATGCTGCCTACCAGTGAAGGTGACAGATCAAATCTCTTCAAGAGCATTCACAGTTCAGACACCAAAATCCCAGGGCAGAGCTGGAGCTCTTTGTCCCATCTTGCTCAGAAACATTCTACCTGCCACCACCTTCTGCCACAACAAGATGTTTCACTCTACACAGAGGTTTGCAGAGGATTCCTGAGGAGATCCTCCACCTTAAAAACTAGTTTCCTGCCCTGGAGGTAAAGCACATTTGGGGTCTCCTCAGAAGATTGGTAAATTGAGCAACCTCCGTCAGGTGCAAAATTCCTCCAGTTTTACACATCTGGCAGCTCGGCTTTTGGCAGACACCGAAGCCAAACCCAAAAGCAAACACAGCGCTGACCTTCCAAGAAGGGTCTGGTGCACGGCCCACAGGGGACAGCTGGGCTGGGCAGGGAGCCCAGGGCTGCAGCCGTGGCACAGGAGGAGGGCACACGGCACGGACAGCACACCATCGGCAGCGCGTAAGATGACTCAGATGGAGGAGGCTCTCGCAGGAAAGACACACACCCAAGAGCTTCCTGACCGGCTGTTCCCACACCCTGCGGCACTGACCCTGCACTCCCGGCAAGAGCAGCAGCAGCGACTGCTCCCGGTGGGCACAGGACAAAGATGTCCTCAGGCAGATCCCCAAGCCCACCCTCAAGCTTGTCCTGGGTGCAGGCAGCAGCAGGTCCCTCAGTGCATCTCTCCCCACTGCATCCCAGTGGCGTTGCTTCTGGTGCCTAATCCAAACACAGCAGGGAAGACACCTCCAGAATATCCACCTGGCTCAGGTGAAGGGCACAGGGCCAGCCCATTGTCCACTGCTGTGGGGGAAGGCCTGGCACACCAAGCAGACTGAGGAGGACATTGCTGTCCACACCATTTCCAGCAGAGGTTGGAAAGCAGCACCAGCCACTGCAGAGCTCGCTCTAATGAATCCCCACAGGATGCTGCAGATTCCAGAGAAGGTGCAAAGATGTGACAGCTCGTGCTACAGCAGCAAAGCATCGTGCAGCATAGGCAGGAAGGATTCCTGCACCAAGATGTTCCTGCCCTTTCCATTCTCCAGAAGAAGCACGACAGCTACAGCAGGCACGGGGTGCCCAGGGAGCACAGTCAGCCCCCAGCCACAACAAACCACATGGTCTCAGCCAAACCACACAATCAGGAACCAGTGACTGCTCTTTCCACTCGTCTCCATCCTAATCGTCCCCACTTGGAAGGGCTGCATATTTTATTAGAGTGATTTTCCCCACCTATCATTAACAAAAACCCTCTCTGCTCCAGCAGCTTTGTCTGTACACAGAATTGTACTTCTTTAACCTCCAGCATCACCACAACCCAAGAGGTCTGTAGTCTTGTCCCTGCAGCACGCAGGGAACAGTGCCTCTTCCTAAGTCTGCGAGCACTGAGCCCCCTGCACAACCATCATCTCAGCAGAGGCTCCAGCCCAGCTCCAGTATCCCTGCCCTGTTCCTGGACAGCTTGACATCACCAAGATGTCAAGCTGTACCACCTTCTGTACCACCCTCAGAAAGAGCCACCATGATGTTGGAGCAGTTGGGGAACCCTCCCACTGTTCAGCCCAGTAGATGAGAGCTGCAAAGGGCTTTTCAGCCCAACACAGTTGCTCTACATGGTGGACATTCCCTGGCTTCTCCAGGAAAACTGTATAAATGGACAGCTGCAAGCACTATCAAATATTTCCACTTTTACTCCGGTTTTGCCCAGGCTCTGGAGCTCTGTGTCCATTACATACCAGAGCCCTAAAGAATTAGAAGTCTCCTCCCTACAGTGGCATGCAAGACCATCAGTAATCTAATCACTGCCTATCTTGGAACAATGAAGGGTCTTCAGCCTAGCACGGTTTGAGCACAGTTTCCCCAAATGTATCCCAGCTTCTGACTTTTCTCCAAACTTCTCAGATTCTCCCCAGCCTCTGGATCCCCAAACAGCCTGGCTGTATCTGTCAGCAGTCCCTGCTTCCCACAGCTCTGTGTCAGCCCTTTGCACATCACAGCCCGAGTCCACATGCTCCTGCTCTGATCCTGCACACATATTCCAGAGGAAAAACCATCCAGACTGCCTCAGCAAACCACAGCACCACGGTGGCTCCTCTGGTCCCTACTACCAGTGCCACCTTCCTCATCCCCCTCTGCTGCCTGCAGCAGCCAGTTTACCCAGCTCAAAGGGGGAGCTCTGCTGGGCCACTCGAGAAATCTTCTAAAAGCAATTAGTCAGTACAGGCAACTTCCCAAGATCCACCAGCAACAAGTTTTTCTATCTGCTTAAAACATTCCCTAGCAGATTTTTCCCGGTGCTCATTTCATTGTGCCGCCCGGCAGTGCCAGGACCACGGATGGCATCACTGACTGTATCCGCGATTCCCTCCACCAGCCAGATCTACAGTCCCGTCGAGTTCGCCTGACAAGCCCCGTCTTGCAGGCGGCAGCGCCAGCGGGCACTAATTACCCGCTCCTGCCTTTATTTGCGCAGTCCCCGCATCAGCCTCTCCTCCAAAGGGAGGCTCGGCACCAACGGCCGCAGCCCCGCTTGGGCTTATCCTCCACCAGCTCCCGGTGCACTCTGAGCCCGTCTCCCCATGGGGAGCTCTGCCCAGCTCCTACCTCTCACCGGGGATGTTTCTCGCCTCCTTGCCAGCACCAGAGCTCCAGGTTCTGCTCTCAACCCTGGAGAAGCCGGCGGGGGGTGGCGGCAGACAAAGAGGCGCTGAGGCTCCCTGACAAAGCAGCGCGGCATCTCTGGGGGTCCGGCCGCCGCCGCTGGCACAGGCAGCCCGGGCAAGCGGGCAGAGGGAGATCCGCCAGGTACGGAACGCTGGGAGGCCCAGGGTCACGGGCCCCAGCGTCGGAGGGCACCGCAGACAGTGCTGTGCTCCTCTGCGAGCGCGCTTCCCGCTGGGGATCATACCTGCCTCCCGCGGGAGCCGCAGGAGATGCCGGGGCCGCCCCCGTTCCCGCTGACGTGTGCCCGGCATGCCGGTGCTGCCGGGGCACAGGGGGAAGGCGACACGGGAGCCCCGTGGAGCCTGGCCGTGCCCCCCCTCGGCGCTCGAGGATCTAACCCTGCTCCTTATTGCGGATGCCAACAGTCTGGCGGGATCACCGAGGCCATCTCCGTGACCGGGGGCTCAGGCTCCACCTGCCCCTAGGGTCCTGGTCCTGCTCCTCCCGGCAGGGGCCGAGCCTCCGGCGCGGTCACTCGGGATATCGCAAGTGGCGGGATACCGCGGGGAGAGCACCGCGGCCCCGTGTCCGGTCACTCACCTCCTGCGGCGGCTCGTCGGGCGGTTCGGGACCGGCCGGGGGCGAGCTGGGGGGAGCCGGCACCGGCGGCGGCGGCGAGGGGCTGGCGGGTACCTTTTCCACCGCCTCCACCTTGATGAGCCGGTGCTTGGGCGAGACGTAGCGGGGCCCGTCGGGGGCGGCGGCGGGCGGCGGGCCGCTGTAGGGGTCCTCGAAGTCGCGCTCCTTCTGCAGCCGGTAGGCCGCCACGATGTCGGGCTGGGCGGCGGCCAGGGGCTCGGCCGCGCCCCCGGGCGGCAGGGGCGGCTGAGGCGGCGGCCCAGCGCGGTAGTCGGGCTTGGGCGGCGCGGGTGGCGCGGGCCGGGCGCTGCGGAAGCCCAGGTGTTCGCGGAGCCAGCGGGCCATGGTGCCCACGCACTGCGGGGCCCCGCCGGCCCCCGCCCCGCCGCTGCAGCCGCCGCGCTCCGAGCCGGCCGCTCCGCTCAGCAGCATCGGCGCCGGCGGACTGAGCGCGGCGGCAGAGCTCGGGGGGGGCGCAATAAAACTTTCAGGACTT
>NW_024522539.1:16082379-16143714 GCF_017590135.1 Pyrgilauda ruficollis
CTTCCGCCGCGCCCGGCCCTCCTCGGCGCTCCGGGCCGCCCCCCGCGCTCGGGCGGCTGCGGCGGCCTCGGGCCCGATCCGGCCCCGGCGCTGCCCCCAGCCACCCCGGAGTGTCCTTCGGCACCAGGGGAAAGGCCACCGGGGAGGCAGCGGGCGAGGCAGGGCGGTAAAGGGTCCCTCGTGGGGTCACGGAACGTCCCGAGCTGGAAGGAGCCCACGAGGGTCATCCAGTCCATGTGCTCGGTGCAAACCCGCTGCCGGGGATGTGTTTGGTGGGAGCAGCCCCGTGCGGGACCCCCGGAGCAGTTTGCTCCAGGGAGACACTGAAACGTGAGGCTGGCACTGTGGACCGCCACAAGAAACACTGCGGGAAGGGATGAGCAGGGATGAGGCAGGGAAGTGCTTGGGAAGAACGCTGAGCTCAAGCTGGATGTGCAAAGACATTGGAGTGAGCATGCAGGGCTGATCCCCAGCACAGGGGCTGGAGGACATCCCCTGGGATGCAGCGGAATGTGGCACTGGGAGCAGTCTTTTGGGGCATGGCAGCAGAGCCCGAGGCTGTTGCAGCAACAAAAACATGCTAACACACATTGTGACTGCTCCCCCTGGACACACAGCCATCACCAGCCGGCAGCCTTCTCTGCTCACCCACCACCGAGACCATCTCCCCGTGCTCTCCAATGCCCCAGCAGCCCTGTCTCCAGACCTATGCCCCCAAACCCTTCACATCCCTTCCTAGATACACACCATCACCCAAACCTGCTTCCAGGCTCACGGGCTGAATCCACTGAAGGCCATGAAGAAAGAAAAGACCAGACACAGGATGCTCCAAGAGCAAGACCCCCACAGAGGTCCCACTGCAAGCTGTGAAGCTTGCAGAGGCATCCAGTGAGCAGGGACAGATGCCACAGTGTGTCCCTGCATGTCCTCACACCATGAGCCGTGGTCCTGCACAGTGTGGGGACAGATGCTGGGATCTTGCTGTCAGGGTGCCTAGCTGGGGAGAGAAGTTTCTCATGGTGACCTCCTTCCTACCAGCCCTGTGCAGGAGGGAGAGTGAGGATGGGGCTGCCAAGGAACTGAGCTTCCTGTGCCAGCCTCACACGGTACATGCCCAGCATGTGCCCAGGGAGCCCGCTGAGTCCCAGATTTTCTGCTTCCTTGGGCACACTCCTGCTTGAGAAACCCATCCAAATTTGCCAGGTCCAACTGGACATCAAGGGAGCTTCCTCCAAAGGGAGAAGACAGCCATGAAACCCAGAAAACAGCACTGGAAATTGCAAAAGGCATCAGGAGAAAAAGCATCTGTGAAGAACAAAGTGATCACCAGGCTGTGTTTGCAGTCTAGCAGCAGACCTCGCTCCCGGGCTCTCAGATGGAGATGAAGAGACTTATTAAAATGCAGAAAAGACAGAGATTCTCAATAAATTTGCCTGTCCAGCATTTGGAAGGAAGCAGGGCTAATGGCACTTGAGATTGAAAGCACTTCCACCCTCTATTAGTAACCAAGGAGGATGTTCAGCAGCAGCTGTAGGAGATGGCTCTTGTTAAATACTCAGGCCTGGAAAACACACGCTCAGTGTCTCCAGAGAGGGCACCGAGGAGGGATCTAGCTTTGTGGTGGTGTTTGTGTTTTTTAAATACTATCATGTCAGAGGAATGGCAAAGGTTCTTCCTTCTCATCCAGTCCTGGCACATCTCCCACATCGCTCTCTCCTTGGAGAGGCAGCTGTGCCGGGGCCATGCTGGGATTTGACAAAGGTCTGTGGTCCATGGCCATGTAGGACCCCAGCACCTCCTCACCGTTTGTTGGGCCTGTTTCTCTTCCACACTGGCCCAGTGTAGCCCTGTTCTCTGATCCGTGCCTCTGAGGCATCACCTTCCCACCTCAGGCTTCAGCAGAGCTTGGAGGGGCATCAAAGTCTCTGGACTCACCTGAGCCCTCAGATTTGAGCTTCCCCTTGGCCCAACCACCCAGGCAGCAGGTGAAGAGAGCACAGCGGAGGTGAGAGCCTCCTGGGACACTGCTTTGTGCTTGGGGAGCTTTAAGGGGCCTCCAATGACCTCACCACCTGCATGGCTTGGCACAGGCTGCTCATATTCTTTTCTGCAGTCATGACGAGAGCCTGGTGACATTGCTCTGTTCACAGTGGTTCACTTCAGGTTTGGAGGAGCAGTGGCAGATTTCTACATTCCCACCGCCAAAGCCAGAATGTGTCTGCTGCTCATGCTCCAGCTGGTGCTGCTCCAATCCCAACTGTTTACACTCTCCACACCTTATTCCTGTTGGGACTGCAGGTTTGATGGCTGCACTGTAGAGACTGACCCCACACCACAGCAGTGGCTGTGATGCCACTGTGCCTGCGCGTCACCACGGCTCACTGTGACAGATGGCTGCCATGGGGGGTTGTGGGTGTAGGGGCTGGCAGGGGACACAGGGTGGGACTGGCAGACGGGAGAGGATGAGGGAGCACAGGCTGCACCACTCGCGTGCCAGACTCCATATTTTAGCTTCTCTCTCGTGCATCTCCAGGTAGGATGTGCAGCCCTGGGGGCTGCCTGCTGCTGGCAGTGCCCACAGCCCTTGGAGCCCCCAGGAAGGAGGGAAGGATGGCTATGAAGCCGTTTGCACACAGTCCTCAGATAGGAACATAACAACCCATGGCTGTGCAGAAGTGATTTGTGTTTCACTCTGAGGGACCACGGGAACAGGGGAGGCAGAATGGCTTTCTGCAGGTGTGTGCAAGGATGCAGGGCTGGTCCTCTGCACTGAAATCTCTGCTCCCACCCTCTTCTCCACCTCTGAAGGGTACAGGAGCTCTTTGCTGAGATCTCCAGGCTGGTGCTCACAGCATCGCCCTTCCTCTTACCAAAGGAGCTGTTTGGCTGGGTGAATTCAGACAGGTCAGAGCACGCACCAGGAAGAAAAATCCAGGTAATGTCTTCCGGGCTGCTGCCAGCCCAGCAGAGAGCTGTGTGCATCCTCAGCCCTCATCCATCCTCCGGGGCCTGAGGAGCTGCTTCGGCTGCCTGAAGTGCTCGTGGTGCTCACCCCCAGCTGGGGACAGGAGCCCTGTTTGGCAGCTGGGCTAAGAACAGCACACAGCACCTTCCCTGGGCTGAGGAGGGATCGTGCCACATCTTCACGGCAAAGCTTCCCCTCCGGTTTAGCCTTGGGTGGTGCGGACACAGCCCAGCGTGCCCCCGGCTGCAGCTTCCGGTGACTCAGAGCAGAAGGTCTCTGCCCCTGCACACTCCCGGCTGACTCACCCCCGGCTATGTGGGGGTGAACCTGACACTTCCCCACGTGTCACTTGAGTCAGGTGCTGGGTCGACTCCTTCCCCTGATGCCAGCATCGACCCTGGCTTGCAGGGAAGCCTGCAGCTCCTTGAATCTCCAGGTGCTTCTTCCACAGCTTCAAACAAAAGCATTTGCAGGAGTTTTGGAGTGCCTGTGTGCCTGCTCCTTTCCTCCCCGGGAGCAAGCCACATCCACCCCATTGTGCAGCACAGCAGGGTCCAAGAGGATGTCACATCTGCTGGGTGACAGCCCAACCAACTCCAGGGTCTGGGTACAGCAGGGGACGTGAGGACTGGAAGGTGGCAACTGTGACACCAGAATTGCTTCCTGGGAGGCAGCCAGGGAGTCCCAGGCTGATAAATGACACATCTGTTCTCTGCAAATGAACAAAAATTGGCATACGGAGGAGGAAACTGGCATCGTTAGGGAACAGATGGATAAATATGACATATTGGGGAAGAGTCGATACAGCTCTCTTGCAGTGAATTTCTCTTTTTCATAGCTGGTGCTTTCTTGGAAAAAGCCAGCAGGCCCCTGAGGTGATCCAGCAGAAGTCCCTGCATTTCCACATGCAGATCTTTTGACAAGATGAGGTCAACGGCAAAATCTGCAATAATATTGAATTATTCTGGAAATTGTGGATGCATGCTAAGCATTGCAGGAGGACTTTGAGAGGTTGAGGAAGTTGGCAGTAAAATGAGACAAAAGCCAGTGTTAGGGAAGGGACACAAATGGGGGAACCAAGCCCAGGCTCTTGTCCAAAGTGATGGGTTCTGAGATTGGGAGCTCTGACAGTCTGTGAAACTGTCCCCTCAGCAGAAGTTAAAACCTCAAAGACTCTCTGTCAAGCTGATAGGAAGGGTCAGGAAAAAGGAGAGATGAAATCAGATATCACTATTCCCTAGCCAATCCCAGTCTACAGGCATTTCTGGTCCCCCTATTCCAAGGATACAGCAGAGCTGGAAAATGTGCACAGAAGGGCAACAGGAGGATCCAAGGTCTCTGCACATGGGGTTCCTGAAGGACCAGGGCTCTTTGGCACAGGGAAGAGACAGCTGGGATCACAGAGCAGAGATCTGCACAGCTGGGGGAGGTGGGAGAGGCTGAAATAACAGTGATAACACAAGGAGGAGACTCAGCACACAGTAGCCCTCCCTGCCAGGGGTTGCTGCAGATGCTGTGTGGTTTAGGAACAAGACCACACAAATCCACAGAAAAAAAAAATTCCATAAATACATATTAAATACAAGGACTAGCACAAAGGAGACTTGTGAGATTTTAGGGGTAGGGATCGTGTCCAGGGGAAGTGTTGCTACACATTTGCACCAGGGAACCATCAAAGCCTGGGCAGGATATGCACAAAGCATGTGTCTTTACCAAATGGAGCAAATTTCTGCAGGCACTTTTTGCAGCTCTCCAGCCTTTCTGTAAAAAAAAAAAAAAAAAAAAAAAAAAAAAAATCATTATGCAGTTGATAGAATAATTGAGGCAATGCTAATTGACCAAAAGAAGAGATGACAACTTGCTGAAAGACATCTGCCAGCTTGGAGCCAGATCCATTGGTCACCACCTCAGCCATGGCGAGCCTGGTCCCTGCCTCTGCTCTCTGCACTGACAGCCCTCTGCACATCAGGAGCCCGAGTGTCACAGCTGCTCTGTATGTGGTCCATCATCTCATTAACACTTTGAGGAGTGTGGAGAGCACTGGGGAACTTCATTTCCACAGGTTCAGGTGCAGCATTCTGGAGACAGGCCAGTGAGAGCACTGGGTGACAAGAGAGGAGAGAAAAATGACTGCAGGACTGACACCCAGAGGGGGGGAAACACTTCTTTCACTTACAGGTGCAAGGTTTGACGGAAATTTCCAAACAGCCATTATGTAAACTCTTTGATTTTTTGGTTGTGTTTTTTTTTGTTTTTTTTTTTTACAAAATCATTTTGTGTGGGCTCAAGTCCCAGAGAGCTGAATTCTCCCCTCTCAGGTCTCATGGGGACAGGGGAACCAAGACACAGGAGGTTTCCTGTAACAAAACCAGGATAATGACAGGAAAACCTCATGACAGATGCTGGCTTGGTGGCAACAGCTCTATTATATCATGCAAATTGCATGGCCTCATCCAGCCACCCACTCCACACTCTGACAGCCAGGTGGATGCTCTTGGGGCTTCAACCATAGCACAAATTCAGTCCCTTCATTGCTGGCCCTCCATTTTTGGGTTTTATTTGCTCCTTTGAAAGGGTTTGATCCTGCAAGGACAAAACAGCATCCAGCAGGATAAAATGCCTGAATCCCTCTTCTGAATGAATGAAGGAAACAGGACCAGCTGCGAGAGCACGGATCTGAACTCAATAGCAAGTGGTAAAGTGGAATTGATTGGAGCTGCCTGCCCTCATCGATCTGAGGCTGAGCAAACTAAGGAGCTGGAGCATTTGCAGCTCAATCAGAGCCATGTGCTGGTGGGGGCCTGTGCTGTGGGGCTGGCAGGGGACCTGAGTGCCCCGGGAAGGGGTTAATGGTGGGTTTGATTAATCCAGCTGCAGCAGCCATGCTCACACAGCTGGGTCCTTCTCCAGACAGCTTTATGTTGCCTGTGGGCAACACCCACCCTGGTATCCCCTTATATCTCTTAATAGGGCTGTCATCAGCTGTCAGGAAGATAGGCTCAGTGCACAAGAGCAAAACAGTGGCCATTGCTCCCACAGAGAGGGGATCAATTGCAATTGCCACCAGCCCAATTTCTCTGAAAGGGCTGAGGCAGAAAATGAAGGGGAATTCAGAGATGAGTGCAAGAAGTGGGGAGGTGAGGGCTGGCAGGCTGCCTGGCAGCTCATGGTGGCCTGTTTTTTGCCCTCTCAGCAGCACAAACCTGGGCTAAGAGGTGGCTGTGTGCAGGCCATAAATCCCTGCAGTGGGAGGAGGCTCCTGCTGTGCACAAAGGCAGAGTGAGAGCTGGGGCTGGCAGCTGGAATCAGGCAGGGCACACACAGACATGTGGCGGCATTTATTTAAGGCTGCAGGATGGCTGGTTCTCCCCTGGGACACTTTCCTCACATTCCATCTTCAGCTGGATGCTGGACACACAAGGGAAGAGCTCAAGAGGCTGCTCTGGGCTGTGCTCCCTGGGTTTTGGACAGGACAGCTTTGATAAATCCCTGCTCCATATATTTTGGGTACCATTTTCTTTGATTTCTGAGCATTGGAGCCAAGCAAGGCAGAGACAACTTCCACTAGACCAGGTTGCTCCAAGACCTGTCCAGCCTGGCCTGGAACACTTCCAGGGATGGGGCAGCCACAGCTGCTCTGGGCAACCTGTGCCAGGATCTGAACACCCTCGCAGCCAAGAATTCCTTCCCAATATCCCATCCAACCCTGCCCTCTGGCAGTGGGAAGCCATTCCCCCTTGTCCTGTCCCTCCAGGCCCTTGTCCAAAGTCCCTCTCCAGCTGTCTTGGAGCCCCCTTAGGCACTGGAAGGGGCTCTGAGCTCTCATTGGAGCCTTCTCCAGGTTAAGCCCCCCACTTCTCCCAGCCTGGCTCCAGAGCAGAGAGGCTGCAGCCCTCAGACTGTCTTTGTAGCCCTAGAAGAGGATGGTGGGGACAGTATGAGGTCAGGTTGGTTGCAATTGTCTCCCAATTTAGGTGTTTTGTCCTTCACTCTTAAAACCCACACAAACCTTCACCTTCAAATTATCCCAGCCCCAGAACCTTTCCCTGATCATGCTTCAGCCTCCAGCTCTGCCCCAGCAGTGCCTGTGGGTGAGTTGCTCTGATTTCCTTAGGAAGGAAGGTGGGATTTCCACAGCAGAACAATTTCCATGTTGGATTAATGGCCTCGGAATAGCCAGAGGGGACAGCATTGGCCTGCACCACTGCTTTTCCATCACAGTAAAACACAGAGCACCTCCTCAGTGCTGGCATCCATCCTGCCTCCCCAGCACCAGCGCTGCTCCGTGGCTGCTTTAGCAATCTGTGAGAAAAAGAGGAGGTGGTGGGGATTCCTCTGCCTCCCACCTGCCTTCCTGAGTGCAGGAAAGGAGACCAAGGGCTGCCCCAGTGAGGGAGCAGCTGGAGAGGCTGCTCGAGGGGCACAGCAGCCGGGACAGCCGTGCAGTGATGAATTGCACTTGTCCCTCTGCCAGCTGCAAGATTTATATTTGTGACACAGAGTAGCAACACAGCAGCACTGGGCACAGCAGCACTCTCTGTCTGGCTGCACTGGTGTTTTGACATCCCAGGCACCTTTAAAATCCCACTGAATGCAACCCACAGGCATCAGAGGGCTCAGAGAAAAGACATGGAGGGGCAGAGCAGGGTGGGAAGAGCAGAGGAGCCTGGAGCAGCCATCCTGCCTGGGTGCTGAGCATCCTAAAGGGATCAGGTTACCCAGCAGACAGATGGGGCTCTCAGTGCTCCCACAAGCTCATCTCTTTTCCTTCATCCTGGCAGGTCCAAACCATCTGGACTAAAAGGCATGTGGTAAAGGGTGGTTGGGGCTCTGACAGCCAGGCAAGGTTCCCTTAAGAGTGCTCTCATCCCAGTTTTGCTGGGGAGGGCAGCCTACAGCAGAAAGTTGCTGGGACAGGCCATCACTGATGCCAGCGATGGGTGGCAGCAGTTTCTTCTCATCCTCCTCCTTCTCATCCACACCCGATACCTTATCTCTGGGTCCTTTTGCTCCTCCCTGCTTACTTCCATGTTTGGCTGACTCTCCTGTATGGCTGCAGCGTTATCTCAATCATGCCTGTTCCAGCAGTTGAGGTCATTGTAATTCTGTCAACTTCCACATTCTAGAAACATCTGCCAAAAATCCAAATCACAGGCCCTGCTGCCTCCTCCAGGCCACCAAGGAGCCCACACTGTGTGCCCTGTGTGAGCAGTGCCCAGCATCCACCCACCCAAACATGGGCTCTGCATCCTGCCAGCCCAGGAGCTGGGATAAAGGCCATGGTGACACCAGTCTCAGGAGTCCCAGTCTGCCTGCCCATGCAAATCCCCAAGGAGGAATTTCCTGGTATTCTTGTGTGCCTCTGTAGGTTCTTTGTCCCCACTAGCCATGGACAGCATGTCCTGCCTGAGCGCGCCCCACTATCTCCCGTGGGTCCCACCACCCTGTCCTGCCCAACACTGAGCTGTCCAGACTAACATGGAGCTGGGCTTATCCCTTCACCAGGGACACAGCCCAGCTCATTGTGCCACTGTGGAGGAAGGCACAAGAGACCAGGCACAGGGCAGAACAAGGACTTTTTCCCTTTACAAGCTTATGAGCTGGGACTCAGAGGTTGCAGTGATTCCACCTCTGCAGCTCTGCTCCACCTGTCCTGCAGGTGTTTGTTGGTTGGATTTATGTCCTTGGTGCAGTCAAGGGGATGATGATGACCTCAAACTCCTTGGACATGGGAGGAGAAACACGTATCTCCTTCCAGTGTTGCTGCACCTACTTTGTTCCAGCATGAGGACACAGATGGTGACAGGGTTGGACACAGATGAACAAAAGCAGTATCCCTGCAGCCCCATTAGAGGCATGGACTGGGATTTTGGCATGTGGTCAAGAGAGGGAGAAAGGTGGGACTGGAGCAAGACAGTAGCACGTGGACACTCAGGCCATTCAGATATCTCTTCAGCATCTCCTGGTCAGCCAGTTTGACATGGGAAAGTGTTGTCATGTTATTGCAAAAGTTCCATATTGTTGTCTCCTTAACACAGAAGTTGCATACCTTCTTATTGTCTTCTCATGGGCAGCTCCTCAGAGCACTGACTCTCTCTCCTTAACACAGAAGTTGCATACCTTAGTGTCTTCTCATGGGCAGCTCCTCAGAGCACTGACTCTCTCTTCCTCACCAAGTAGCCAGCTGACTCCAATTCTCCTCTCAATCAGCCAACCCACTCTTTTATAGCACTCTTCTCACTGGTCACAGCTGTGGCCTGTTAAAGTCAGGCCTGTTCCTAATCTTTGGTAATTGGCCCAGCTGCAACTCCTTAGGGGCGAGTTTACTCTCTGCACTATCTTTGTTTTCTTATATCCTATCCCCCCACAGGAGAGCATCTCCCACTGCAAAGGATCCCACCACTGCTGAGGGACCACTGGTGCACACCAGCAAACTGGCGAGGACAGGATGGGGTGGGCAGAGACAAAGGGAGGACACAAAAACCATTCTCTCTTCCTCTACCACTCTGAGATCTTTTGGGCTGGTTATGAGCAAGATGAGCTCAGGGCGGCAGGAGCAATTACTTCACAGAGTAATCAAGGCACACAGGGCATTTATCCAGTTTGTCCCAAGCCACAGGAAGACTGTTCTAGATTTAGGATTTTCCAGCTGCAGCAGATACACCAGGATGGATGGGGTGCAGGGACATGGCCAGCAGGTTTGTAGGAGTCCCCTGCCACTCCCTGTACCCCCTTCCATGGGAGGTGCATGTGTATGACAAGCGATGAGCTCATCCTGCATGAAGGAGCTGATGTTTCTATGACCAGCTCCAGCTCTTCAGAAAGAATGAGTCATGCTGCAATCACTCTAAAATATTTCATGTCAAGAAATCTTTTTGATCCCAGGTGCTTGGAATTCTTTGCATATCTGTGAAAATGAAAGAACCTTAATACTAGGAGCAGGAAAGCAGCAGCAGTGGTGAGAGCAGAGCCATTAGGTATTGATATGTGCTCAAGCAAGAGAAACAAATAGTCCAGCACAGATTGATACTTGTTGCTGTTTCAGGGCCGTAAAATCTTTAGTCCCTCTATTTTCTCCCATCTCTCTGTGTCCAGTCGTTCATTAATCCTGTGGTTGGGAGAAACTTTACTCCCTGAGAAATACGCAGGGGAGTGAGAGGTGAGGTTGCAGCTCGGGGAACGGGGTTACCCCCGGATACAGAAGGCTGGGATGAGGGGAAGGGTCAGGATCGGGGTCAGAGCAGGGAGCCGGGCCGAAGGCACAGGGTAAGGTGAGGGGGTGAACGCCGCAGCTGGGGTCAGACACGGAGCGAGACTCGGGGCTGGGGCCAGGGAGCGGGTGAGGCCGTGAGAGCGCCGGGGCCTCGGCCCGGGCCGGGATGGCGGGGCGGGCGCAGGGCGAGGCCCCGGCCCGGCGCCACCACCAGCGGCCCGGCCGCGAGCGGGAAACACGGGACGGAGATCGGGCGCTGCGCCCTGGGAATGCCGGGGGGCCGGAGCGGGACAGCCAGAGGCAGCCCCGCGTGTGGCACGGCTCACCCGAGCCAGCCCCGCGTCTTCTGACACCCCCGGCTCTCCCACAGACAGCCCCGCCCGGCCTCACGTCAGCGCCCTCAGCCTCAACTGCCGCCGCGCCCAGCCGCCGCCACAGAGCCCCGGTAGCGCGCCGTGATCGTATAGTGGTTAGTACTCTGCGTTGTGGCCGCAGCAACCTCGGTTCGAATCCGAGTCACGGCATCGCCCGGCGGTACCACGGCACACGGGCTCCGCTTTTTGCCTTCTCCCTGAACCGCCGCACGCTCTGGTTTTTTGTCACGTCGCGCCAATATTTTATTTTTCTTTCTTTTTTTCTGGCGGTTGCCGGCGGGGCTGAGCTGGGCCCGGCGCGGGGGGTCCGCGGGCGCCGGGGAGAGAAGGAGCGGAGGGACTGAAAACAAAACCATAACATAAGATGAAAAAAATAACATAAAAGTAGAAATAATAAATAAAATAACCAAATGAAATTTTAAAATAGACCAAAATAAGACGAGAGGAGAGGAGACAATGAGAAACAAAGTAAGAGTAAAATAGAAATAAAAATATAATTTAAAAATTAAGTTAAAATAAAACATGTGTTAAAAAAATAATAAAATTATACCACCAGATTAAGTAAAATAAAAGTAAATATAATAAAATAACTATATAATTAAATTTAAAATAATATAAAACGAACTATTAAAATAAAATATAATAGAAAAAACGAAACTAAAAATAACAATTGATGACATAAAGGTAAATAAATAAAAATTTAAAATAGAATAGAATAAAGAACATTAAAATATTATTAAGTATAAAAATAAAACAGTAAAAATTAGAAAGTAAAATCAAGTTACATTAAACAGATAAAATGCAATAGGATTAAATGAAAATAAATAAACTAAATAAAAATGTAAAATAAATTAAAAACATTAAAATTAAGTTTAAAATAATAAGAGAGAACAACGAAATTAAATTATGAAATAAACCAATGCAGAACCAGCAAGGCAAAAAGCGGAGCCCGTGTGCCGTGGTACCGCCGGGCGATGCCGTGACTCGGATTCGAACCGAGGTTGCTGCGGCCACAACGCAGAGTACTAACCACTATACGATCACGGCGCGCTACCGGGGCTCTGTGGCGGCGGCTGGGCGCGGCGGCAGTTGAGGCTGAGGGCGCTGACGTGAGGCCGGGCGGGGCTGTCTGTGGGAGAGCCGGGGGTGTCAGAAGACGCGGGGCTGGCTCGGGTGAGCCGTGCCACACGCGGGGCTGCCTCTGGCTGTCCCGAGTCACTCGTGGTGCTGCCTCTGGCTGAACCCTGAATGGCACACGCGGGGCTGGGGAACCTTGCCCAGGCGCGCTGAGGGAGCTCAGACCTGTGTCACAGCTTTCGCGGTTTCCCCCTTTGTCACCCGTACGCTGCCCTTCGCCATCGCGCCCTCGCCCGTCCCCAAGGCTGGGCAGCTGTAGCGGCGGGATTGGCCGGATCCGCAGGGAGAAGGCGCGGAGCTGGCACAGAGAGCGGTTTGTTGTTTGTTTACGGGCGGCGTGTGGCACGGGGTGCCCCGAGTGCCCAGTGGTATCGTCAGTCACCAATGTCTGAAATGATTCCTGCCAACCCCGATTTGGCACCCTCGGAGCCACATCACCCCTCCCTGTGCAAACAAAGAGCGGGAGGTACCCGCTCTTTTGAGCAGAGTGCACAAACCTGGGCATAGGATTCCCTTCACCCCGCGTGAAAAGGTGGTTTCGGACACACCGTGCAAGGGGATGTGTTTGTTGACTTCCTCCCCAAGGGGACCAGGGGACATGACTTCATGCCACTGAAGCCTTGGGGGCCACTGAAGCCTTGTGCCCCACTCTGGTTTTCTTTGGCAGCATTTCCCGGGGTGGGGTTTGATTTCTACTTTCAATATCTCTCCTGAAGGCTCGTTTTGCCAAGGGGGAAAAGTCCCCTGGCTGCCCTTCCTTTGGATGGCACGGTGCCCTGCACGGCCACGCCGCTGGGCTTCCCTTGCCCGCCCTTCCCGGCAGCCGGGCGTGAGCCCCGGGAGGAGCCGGAGCGGCCCCGGCGCCGCAGCGCCCGGCCCAGCTCTTTGGACCGAGCTGTTAATGGGTAACCGGGACACGGGACCGGGAGCTGCGGGGCCGGCAGCGCTGGCGGGTGAGTGCCGGGGGACGGCGGCTGCCAGGGCGGGGGAACCGTGAGGCCAGGGAGGGCACGAGGCCACCGGGGGTGTGAGGATGCGGGGGATGAGGCCACCGGGGGTGCGGGAGCGTGGGGTGCAGGGGCACAGGGCAGAGGGTGCCGTGGCCACGCTGCTCCGGAGGCTGCGGGGCACACAAGGAACAGGAGTGCGCGGGGACACAGGTATGCAGGGGGCACTGCGGGCACTCCTCTGCTCTCTCCCTCATTATCTGCCTGTCCGTGTGGTCCCGCTCCTGAGGGGACAGCAGCCAATGAGACTGCACCAAAACAAGAGATTTTGGGGCTGGCAGAGTGGGGGACAAGGAGGTGGCATCATCCCTGGCAGGCACTGAGCCTGAGACAGCAGCACTGCCAGGAACCTGGGATGGTCCTGGAACTCCATGAGATCCTGGAGGTGTCTCTGAGGCCAGATGGGCACTGGGGAGTGTCCTTGGAGTGGTGGTGGACTCGGGGAGGGGGGTCCTCCTGATCTCTGCCAGGGTCCTGGAGAGACATCCCTGAGCACCAGGAGCACCAGTGATGCTGGAGGCCCTGGAGGGGGTGTGAGCTCCTGGGTTCCCACCATGGCCCTGGGTCCTGCCCTGCTGCAGAGGAGCCATGAACCCAGGGACACACGGGGCCAGCACGCCCCAGTGGTCCCCCGTGGTGGCTCTGCCAGCCTGTGGAGCACTGGCCACTCCACCTTCAGCTGCCATGAGGTCCCATGATGAGGGGGATGTTCTCCAAAACTCCCCACCTTCACCTGTTGCATTTGGGGCTGAATCTTTCCCTTCAGTGGACACTGAGAGAAACTGGCAATGACCCTGTGATCTCCTCCTTCTCCACACAGAGCTCTGCAATTCTCCTCAAAGCAAAGACAACATCTTACTGCCTCTGTCCTCACACAGAAGTGCTTCTACAGACAATCACTGCCTTGCCTGCAACTGTCTGCTCTTCCCTCATCCTTTTCCAGGTAGGGGAACTGGGAGGGTGTCCAAATGCGATGCTCCAATGGTTCCTGCCCTGACATAACACTGGTTCTTCTGGGTTTGCTGGACCAGTTCTCCCAGTTCTCTTTTAGGACCAATCCCTGTGCAAACTACCAGTCATTCCTACCCCTCGTTCCTTCATTGTGTTAATTATCAGCATGAAAGGATCTTCTTCCTCATCTTACTTGGTTGTACCAAGACCTTTTGAGGATGAAGGATACTTTTTGAAAACTCCCTCTTGCAAAGGGGCTCACAGAGGCTGGTGGACACTGTCACCAACTTGGAGGAGGAGTACCAGCACTCCCTGCTGCATACAGTCCTCTCCTATAATTCCTTGGAAGCATGGCAGAGTAAAGACCTCTCTAGAGTTACAGGAGAACAAGGAATTCAGCCCACCAGCACCATGGCCTGAGGACCCCATAGCATGGTCCTTTGATGTGCTGGGGCAGGACCTGCTCTGAGTACTGACTGCAAGAGGTGTTCTCTCAGAGACCCAAAACTGAAAAACAGAGTGGGACATTTGAGCTTCCCAGAGGTGATCCCATTTTGCTCTCCCTGCCAGCATTAGACCCTCCCAGGGTTTCTGATATACACTGAGGCAAAGGAGCTTCTGGAGATGGAAGGAAACCAGATAACCCTGGACAGCCTTGACAAGGGCACAGATAACCCAGCTTTCAGCTTCGAGGTAAATTCCCCTTCCCTTCCCTTCCCTTCCCTTCCCTTCCCTTCCCTTCCCTTCCCTTCCCTTCCCTTCCCTTCCCTTCCCATTGGAGTACATTTCCAGTTAATGATGTTTTCCAGGGAGAGAACAGACACTATGAGGAATGTGGTGGTCGACGCAGTGAGAACCAAGAGGAGAGAAGAGAAGGGAAAGGGAGATTCTCCTCCTACTGCAGGTGGGACAGTCTGCACAGAGGTGTGAGCTCTGCCAGAGACAAACCTGGTTTGAGAGCAGAGTAGGGTGGTATTGAGGTGGGGACAGTGATGGCTCCGTGTGGCCTTGTAGGGTGGCACTGGCAGGTGTCTGTCCCCAAAGCAGGTGATGGTGAGTGCTGGGGTTTCTCACCATGGCCCACCTGTACCACCTCCTGCTGCTGGAAGTGCCCAGCAGGAGCCATGCTCATGGCCTGGCTCTGGTGGGTTGGCTGCACTTGGGTGGTTTGGCTTGGCGTGGGCTCATCTTCCATGTCCATGTCTGCGTCTCTCCTGTCTCTGGCGTGTGACTCTCCCCAGGAAGGCCCTGCAGCCAGCATCCAAGGCAAAGCATTTCTGCAAGGCTCATGCCAAGGTGTTGAGAAGAGTTGTCCTGGGGCTCCTTGGAGTAGGTGAGGACTTGCTGTCACTGAGACTCCATGTCCCCACCCCTTTGGCTGGCTGTGCCTCCAGACTCCACTGATTGAACACTGTCAAGTGTTGGAGGTTGTATCCACTCCCAGCAGCCTCACTGCCCCCTCCTCACCCCACCACTGCTGCCCAGTTCTATCTTCACCTCACTGTCCCCCTGCCCTTTCTCTACCTGCACAAAGGGTTTACTGTTCCCCTTCTGCTCCCTCCTGGGGGAGTGCTCTTAATGTCTCCTCACGCAAAGATGGGATCTTCAAGGGTGGCCAGGGAAGGACATTGGGAGGAAATGAACCTTGTGGTTGGCCCCAGTGAGTTATGAACCCGTGATCCTACAGCCCTGATGTTTCTGACTCCCAATGTGCCTTCTCCAGCCTATCTGTGCTACTTCATTGCGGCCTGTTACCTCAACTTCCAGCGAGCCCTTGCCTTGGTGGTCATAACTGCTGTGGTTGTCTTCTTTATCTGCTGGGAGGTCTTCCAGAAGCACTGTGGGGCAAAGGTTCTGCTGCTCCTCCGCCCTGTTGGGAAGTGCTTCCAAAAGTCCTGGCCGTGGCTGAAATGGTGAGTCAGGAGAAGGAAGGGCCAGATCCCTCCCAGCACCTGGGTTCCCTTCCATGGCTCTGTGTGTGCCATGCTGGCACCTCACAAATGGTGAGCATGGCCCAGCCTGGGGACCATTTAAAAACCATTGCAGAGATGTCTGTCTGCTCTGCCTCAGTAGTGATGGCTGTTCACAGCCCTCGCTTGTGGCTGAGCCCCAGGTCTCTTCACATACATGGACCTTGCAGTGGCAATTCCATCACAATCAGCTCCTGCCCTTCATGAGCTTCTCTCCCTATGGGAACATCATCTTGCTGACAGTTTGGAGTTTCCTCTGCAGGATCCTGTGGGTGGCCCTCCTGGCAGGCCTGATTGTGTGGCTGGTTTTGGACACTGGCAAAAACCCAGAGCAGCTCATCTCATTAGGTGGCTTCAGCTTTTTGGTGCTGTTCCTGTTTGCCTGCTCCAAGCACCACGGTGCGGTACGTGTTCCAGGGGTGACCTGACCATCAGTCCCCTCGCAGGAGGTGGCCACTCAGCACTGGAGAACAAATGCTTTTTTCCCCCTGGTATCCCCTTCTCTGGAGGAAGCAGAAGCCCAGCAGAGATGGGCAGAGCTGGGTGCACCCTGGGGAGCTGAACTGGCTGGGTGGATAGACCCCAAAGCCACCTCACTGCTCTTCTTCCCATTGCTCTCCTTCCCACTTCCCACGCCAGGGCTCCCCTGCATTGCCTCTGTCCTGTTTTCTGCCATGTCCCTCATAGTGGTCAGACCCAGAAACCCAGCACCAGACCCACACCTGGGCTTCAGGTGCCTTGGGAGCCTTGGTCAGAAGTGATTGAAGTCCTGGTGCCTTCCAGCCCAATCTGCTGCAATGCTTTGGGCAGTCCCTGCTCCTCCAAAGGGTTATTGAACAGACAGTTTCAGTCTAGCAGGTCTGTGCCACCAGTCATCATAAGGTCTTTGTGCTTTTATCCCAGGTCAGCCTGGCAAGTTATGTTCCAGCCAGTTCCAGAGTCTCACCAACTCATTTCTGGCTCTGTCACCAACCCACGTTTGTCAGTTTCTGTGACACTCTACCAGTCTCCCCATGATTTTCACCCCGGGGCAGTATGTGGTGTTTGTCATGTGCTGGTGTTGCAGCAGCTGGAAACAAGAGAGGGAAGCCTGTAGGCCTTGAAAACATTTCAGCTCCTGTTCTGCTTTTTGTCCCCAGGTGTCCTGGAGAGCTGTTTTCTGGGGTCTTGGTTTGGAGTTCTTACTCGGACTCTTTGTCCTCCGAACGACTCCTGGCACCCAAGCTTTCCAGTGGCTGGGAGACCAGGTCCAGGTACTGCATCTACTCATGCCATCCTGTGCCTGTGTCCTGAGATGAACAGGAAGAGCAGAGTGTGGCATGGGGAGGGGACATGCCAGGGATTGCATGCTCACAAACACTTTTGTTTGGGACTGGAGGGAAGCCAACTCTTCCCTGGTTGTCTGCAGCAGCCCGGAGCCCTCAGTGTGCTCTCCCTTCCAGGCTGTAGCAGAGCCCTGAGGCTTTGGGACAGCCCACCAGTATCCCCATCTTAGGTCTCAGAGGGTCATTCTCTGGTGTGCAGTGAAGTGAGCTGTGGGACTGGGGGCACAGCCCCTGATTAGGCAGAATGAGATACCAGGGAAGGACCTGATGGAGATCACTGTCCTACAGCGTAACTTCTTCCCTTGCAGTACTTCCTGGGCTACACCACAGCTGGCTCCAGCTTTGTCTTTGGAAACACACTCATTGAAGAAGTCTTTGCCTTCCAGGTCAGTCAAGGAATGGGGCATGGGGAGGTTTTCTTCCGGTCTGCCTCTTTGCTGGGTCCTGGAGAGCACAGAGCTAAATGCAGCCAGATGTGCTGTGGTAGAGCTCAGCCATCTCAGAGATGGATCTCCCACAGCTGTGTATCCACCTGTGGACTTCCTCAGTGCCATGGAGGATTTGCAGTGGTCCCTGTCCCTCCTGCCAGCCTGGCTGAGTGTTGTGGCACCCCAGTAGTGTGGGCTGGCAGTGCAGTAACACACCATGCCCAGCCTGGTGCCCAGAAGTGCTGGGATGTGTGTTTCAGCTCTCCTTTAACCCTGTGCCTTGCCTGCAGACCCTGCCCATCATTGTTTTCTTCAGCTGTGTGATGTCCATCCTCTACTACCTCGGTGTCATGCAGTGGCTTATTCTCAAGGTAGGGCCTCCCTTCTTGATCTGGGATGGCAGTGGAAAGAGGAAGAACCTGTTGGGTTCTATTATGATCAGCTGAGAGATGTCCTAGGAAAATTGTCATGGTACTAATTTGGGGTGATTTGTCCTGCTTGAAAGGATAGACACAACCCCTGTCTTTCTAGCATGTCCTTCTCAGCTGAAAAAACAGAACTTTAGAGCTGATGTTTCCACCTGGTCTGGGGGTGTTTCCCAGGATCACCTCCATGCAGGGGCCAAACAGTGCCTGGCTTCATGGGCATGGTGGCATGGTTCCTGGAGCCTCTGTCAACCCAGTGGCCTTGTCTTTCCCCAGATCTCCTGGCTGCTTCAAATCTCAATGGGCACCACTGCCACTGAGACTCTCAGTGTGGCAGGCAACATTTTTGTGGGACAGGTAAGGTCCTGGTCTGGCAGCAGATCCAGCTCCTCAGTGCTTGCAGCTGAGCCTGCCCTGGAGAAAGGATCTTCTCCCTCCCTATGAGACCTGTGTCCCTGTATGGCCCCATCCTGAGGACAGCAGGGTTTTCTCTTCCACAGACCGAAGCCCCGCTGCTCATCCGCCCATACCTCATGGACATGACCCTGTCAGAAATCCATGCTGTGATGACTGGTGGCTTTTCCACCATCGCAGGCAGCGTGATGGGAGCCTACATATCCTTTGGGGTGAGTGCACGAGCAGCTGGATCCACCTGCTCCCTGCCACAGGGTACTGACATGCAAGAACTGCTCTGGACTTGGGGATGAGGGAAGACCCCCAGCAGGTGCCTCATGGTCCCCTTCCATAAGCAGGATGAGAGCAGGGTGTCCAGACTCACCTTGTCCCAAAGACACCTCATCCACCCCCACCTTTGCTGGCCTGGCCAGAACCCTAGAGCCCTGCCAGGTAGAAGGCAGTGTTGTGGGACCCTTACTGTGTGTCACTGCACAGAGAGCAGAGCAAATCCCACAGAATCATGGGATAATACAGCCTGGAAAGACCCCCTGGTGGGGGGTCTCTGATCCACCCTCCTGCCAACTGAGGTTATGGCAACTGAGGGGATGTCCAGGTTGGTGGTGAACATGTTATGGATGGAAATCTCCCACATCCTCTCTGGTTTCCCCCACAATTTTTCCTTATATTTAACTGAAACTGTGCCTGTGATTCTCACCTTTTCACTGGCTATCACTGAGCAGTGTCTCCCCTCCAATCCCCTTTTAAACAGAAACAGCAATGCTCACGCCCCTTCCTCTTCTCCCAAGGGAAGAATCCCTGCTCCTCCAGCATTGCCTGGGCACTTCTGGCACCAAGCCTCCAGGGATGCCCTCTCCAGTTCATCAGTGCTCCAAACAAACCTTTCCCTTAACCTGCTGCCTGAGCTCCTGCTATTTAAACATTAATTAGTCTACTTAAATGGGGAACCAAAGGTGGAAGGTCAGAGAAATGAGACGTTGCCAGGGGAGGGGTGAGGCTGGGAGCTTGGCCCTTGTCAGCAGGTAGAAGGTAACAGTGTTATTCAAACTATTGCTCTGATACCAATAAAAAGGGACAAGGAAGCGACAAGAACCATTATGATTAAGTCAAACAGCAGGAGAGATTAACATCACCAAGGCTACAATCGCTGCAGCTCCAGCAATCGCCTCCATGCAGGAAAGCTGCCCCATGTGCACAGCTGCTTAGATGGGAAAACAGCCAATTTTCCCACCTTCAGCAAGAGGAGAGCCTTGAACTGCTCTGAGTGTCGCTGGCTGATGCCAGCCACGTGCTGGAAGGCCCTGGGGTGGCAGGTGATGGGGCGCAGCCCTGCGCAGAGGTGCCTATGCCTCTGGTGTGCACGTTGCAGATTGATGCAGCGTCACTGATCGCAGCTTCTGTGATGGCTGCGCCCTGTGCCCTCGCCATGGCCAAACTTGTCTACCCTGAAGTGGAGGAGTCCAAGTTCAAGGGCAAAGCAAGCATCCGCCTCTCCCGTGGGTGAGTGTGAGGAGAGGGGCAGTGGAGTGGGGCTGCACATGTCCGTGTGTACTGCAGGGAAGCCGTGGTGGCACTTCGGGGCACAAGTGGCCCAAGGCTGGGAGAGCCTGTGGTGTGCACACATCCATGGAGTGAGCGCTGACCTGGCACGGGGGATGCCCAGCCAGATGAGTACATTGGGGTCTTTTTCCATGCAGGGAAGAGCAGAACATCTTGGAAGCTGCTAGCAACGGGGCTGCCGCCTCCGTGGGGCTCGTGGCCAACATTGCGGCCAACCTCATCGCCTTCTTGGCCGTGCTGGAGTTCATCAACGCTGCCCTCCGCTGGTTCGGGGAGATGGTAGACATCGAGGGTCTCACTTTCCAGGTATCCCCAAGAGCTGACAGATCTGCATCCCCCACCCATCCCCACCCTTGCCCGATGCCTCAGTGGGCTGCTGAGACCCTTGCTGGGTTTTTGGCAAATGCTAGCAGTGGATGCCCAATCTGGTGGCTGCGTAGGTCAGCTCTGAGTCATTCCCTTTGGGATGCTTTTGCCAGGTGATCTGCTCCTATGTCCTCATGCCTCTGGCCTTTCTCATGGGGGCAGACTGGGCAGACTCACCGCTGGTGGCTGAGCTCCTGGGGATCAAGATCTTCCTGAACGAGTTTGTGGCGTACCAGCAGCTGGCCACATACAAGAAGAACCGTCTGATGGGCCTGGAGGAGTGGGACGGGAGCCGGAAGCAGTGGATATCTGTGAGAGGCACCTGCCTCCCTGCCAGGCACAGGGCAGGGATAGAGCCAGCTGGAATGGGGCATGGGACTTGGCTAGGCAGGCGGATGGTGGGCAGGCAGAGGATCACAGAATCATTTAGTTTGGAAAAGTCCTCTTAAGATCACTGAAGCAGGATGATGGTGCTGGGAATGGGAGGACACCTGTGTCTAGTTAGACTTGGGTGTTTGCTAATGGCTGGGTGTGGGAGGAAGGAGTCAGTGAAGCTCTTTCCCATTTATCCTGCTCCTTGATGGACAGATCATGGTGCTATAGGGCCTCTTGTCCCCCCAGCCCAGACTCTTCCAGGAAGAGCCTTCATCCTTGCTCCCAAAAATAGCTTACAGAGAAGGGGTTGGGGTGGGGGACTTCTATCATGTCTATCTGGGAGCTCCAATGTGGTGCTCAGCTGTGGTGCTCCTGGTCAGAAGTGACTATCCCCTGCTGCTGTGCCCTCCAGGAGCGAGCCGAGAGCATCACCACCTTTGCCCTCTGTGGATTCGCCAACCTCAGCTCCATTGGCATCACGCTGGGAGGCCTGTGTGAGTGTGACTGACGTCCTGAGTGCCTGGGCACTAAGGGAGTGGGGTCCTGGGTCAGGGAGCAGGAGCTCAGCTGAGGCAGGAGAAATTTGCTGTCCTCAAGCCTCCATGTTCTGTCTTTGCCACATAAGAAACAGGATTTGTGTGAGGCAACCAGGATGATTTTGCACTGAATCCATGGGCAAGAGCAACACCAAGCCTGGGTGTCACCCAGCCACAGGGGAAAGAGCAGAGTCTCCAGTGCTGGGAATGCTCAGGGCTCTAGTGGATCACCCATGGGTGCAGGGGGGGCACAGTGCTCTGCCAGGATGGACAGTGGGTGCTGGCTGGGGTCACCACATCCTCCAGACAGCAGGAGTTGGGGTGGGCAGGGCACTATGTGGCAGAGCCAGCTCAGGACTGAGGAGCTATCATGATGTTCCTATGTGTCCCCCACCCAGTGTAGAGCTGGAGCAAGGATCTGACTCACCCCCCTGTCCGTTTTGCCCCCACAGCTTCCATGGTGCCCCAGCGCAAGGGTGACTTGGCCTCCGTGGTGCTGCGGGCCCTGCTCACTGGCATGTGTGTCTCCATGCTCAATGCCTGCCTGGCAGGTAGGTCTCTGCCCACTGGCAGCAGGGCCAGAGAGATCCAGAGAGGGACAGGCACAGGGCTGAAGACCCCATAAATGCAGCATTCAGGGATGGAGGTGGCTGGCCTGTCTCCCCATGGCTCTGCCAGAGCCTTCAAACCCTGCTCTCCCCTCATGGCTCTGCCAAGGACAGCCCAAGCCCAACAGTTCTCCTGGCACTCTTCATCCTTCTCTGGGCTAGAACATTTCAAGGGCAACTTTTGGAGTATGGCAAGGAGCTCCCTGAAGTCTTGGGGGGTGAGGTGGGACTTGCACAGTCCCAGGTACAGGATTTGCAAGCAAGTATAGTCAGGGTGTGGGACTTGTGAGCAGGCACGGGGTACAGGGCTCACAGCTTGCTTGGGCTATGGAATTTGGATCCATGGTCCCTCTTAAGTCTCAACAGAAGACCTTGTCCCCCAGGTCTCCTCCACGTGCCAACAGAGGTGGGTGACTGCGCAATGTTCTTCAGCACCACCAACTTCAGCTCGACCAGCTACACCATGTACACCTGCTGTAAGCAGCTCTTTGCCAGGTGGGTGTGAAGGGCCCCAGAGCCATCTGGTCATGCCCAAGGAGCCAGATGGTAGGGCAGCAGCTTGTCCTGACCCTGTGTCTCTCCTTCCAGCTCAGTGCTCCAAAATGGGACTCTGTCCTTCAACGGATCCTGGGCTGAGGAGGCAGAGAGCATGCAGTGGCTTAAGAACTGCTGCACGTATTACAACCACACATCCTGTGCAGGGACATTCTAGAACTGGGGGAACACCAGGGCCTATAAGGCTTATCCTCAAAAGCAGAAAAAACTCCAACAGAAACCTGAGTGTCTGGTCTTCTCCACTCCAATGCTGATGGAACAGCTGCGTGCCCCTCGCAGCCTTCACCCTTAGTTGCTGGCCCTGTGGACACAAGGGAGCAACTCCCAAATAAATTATGGCAGCCCTTATGTGCTTGCCCTCAGACTCCTTCTGGCCCCTGACTATGGCTGTCCCACACAGCACAAGGTCCTCTGCTGGGGCTGCACCCCATGCCCACTGCAGACCTTGCAAGCTGAGCCCCTGACTGCTGCCAGCCTTAGGTTCTGGTCCCAGCCCCCCTCTTCTCCCCCACAGGGCATGGATGGGGTAAAGCCAGTGCTTGAAGGTGTTTCCTTTCCCCAAACACAAAGCAAAGACATCCACTGTACTTGCGTGCACCTCTCCTAGAGGGACCACAGTGCCAGGGAACAGGCCAGTCCTTCTTGCTTTATTGCACTCGAGAGCACCCAGTCCCAACGCAGCTGCGTTATGTAAATCGGTATTTTACAGTCACCCAAGGACAAAGGACCCGGAGCCCAGGGCACGCCACGCTCCCAGTCTGGCCCCTTCCCTCCACCAGGCTGCATTGAGCCACTGCTTGGGACCCCATCCTGCAGGGTGCTGGCAGCCAGCACCCTCCTGCAACACCCTGAGGAAGGGGATGCTCTGCAAGGTGATGGAGCAGACAGCTCCCGTGCCTGTCCATCGCTGCCTCGAGCCAGGGGTAGCAGGATTTGGAGTGGGTAGTGCCAGCTGCTGCTGGCGTCCAGCATGTGCCAAGCAGGGGTGATGCTGAGCACCAGATTGTGTTGTGGGGCTAGGGCATACAGGGTCTGTGTATGGCAGAGGGGCAAGGAGTAGTGATTCCTGTGGGACAGACACCCCCACATACCAAGGCAGAGCCTGGTATGGAGGGGAAGTCGCTCCTTTGCCCTGCTCCCTGGTATCCCATGTGAGGTAGAGCATCCTTACCGTAGCACCAGCCACCATCCAGAGCAGCATGGCCACCCTCAGCAGCCACCCAGCAATGGGGTGGGAGACTTCCCTGGGAAGCAGGGAGGACAGGGGTGCAAAATCCCATCCCTATGCAGCTGCTGGTACCGGTGGTAAACACCCCGCCCTGGAACCAGCCAACACCCCAGAGCCCCACACCATAGCAGAGGAGTCCTGCAGCAACTGCTGGAACCCTCTGCAGGAAAAAGGGTGTGCCAGGGCACCAGGGACTACCTAGGCACTGGTGGGGTTCTCATCCTTGACGGCACTGGCAAGGCTTGGCCCGGTTACTTTATGGGGACAGAGAGAGGGACATGAGGTGCTGGGTGTCCATGACTCCCAGTTTGCAGGGGAGCCAGGCAAGGACATTCTCCCTTGAGCCTCCAAAGCTTGAGGGAGAAGTTCTGCCCCTGCCTTAAGGAAGGCCTATGGAAAGTTGAGAGAGGAAAGCGAGTCCGAGCATGGAGAGGCACACGGCCCCACAGGCTCCAGCAGCAGCTCCTGTAGAGAGGTACTGGGGAGGTGGCCTGTGGCTCACAGCCCCCGTGGCCCCGGCCCAGCCACTCACAATTAGCACACACCACACAATGCAAGCGCTGCGGGCCGGGCAGGAGCCCCACGGAGAAGGCCACTGCCAGGGTCTCCCCTTCCCACGCTGGTCACGTGCTGGGCCCAGGCTGGGGGCCAGAGCAGGAATCTCAGCTGCAGCAGCTCTGACTACTGGGGGCAGCCAGCTCTGTTGCTCTCTCCTGATCTGGGTTTGCAGGCTGTTGAGGCCTCCCCTGTTTCTGCAGCTCTCCGGGAGCTCTTGGGGCTCACAGAAGCCTTGCGAGTGCTCTGCGGACTTGTCAGCACCTTCTTCTGGAGCTGAGGGCTGGACTGTGCAGACTTCCTGCCCAGGCAGGGACTCTTGGAGCCCTTGGGCTTGGCTGGCTCCAGCATCTTCAGGCCCAGGATGCTGCAGTAGTGATTGCACCTGTGAGCGGCCGGGAACTGCTCCAGCAGGGAGGGAAAGCAGCTCTCCTTCAGCCCCTGGTACCTGCCAACACAGCTATCCTCATCTCCTGCTCTGCACCAGGACATGTCCCACCAGAGCAGGGCGGTGAGGATGGAGCCTGACCCCAGTTACCACCATGGCCCTTGCCAGGTAAGCGGCAGAGCTGGGGACAGCCAGGGCCACCCTGCCCCAGAGCTGGAAGTCACTCACCCTTTCAGGTTGGTAGCAATCCGCACGTTGGTCAACTTCCAGCCCACTCCTGTAATTTAAGAGGACAACCAGTCTCTGTGCAGAGAAGGACAGCCACCAGTACTAAGAGCAGGTCATTGCCCTGGGTAGAGGGTTCCATGGCATGGGGTGGGAGAGAGGCAGGAGGGCAAGCATGGGGCTTTTTTTTCTTTCCCAGGCTGGAGGGTGGTGATGGGCCATGGGCAGCACACAGGAGATCCCTTTACCTTCCATGTCAGTCACGAGGATGTTTCCATTTGTCCACTGGTAAACCCAATGCTGGAAGGTGCAGCATTTGAGCACAATCTCCGAGGTGCCTCGTGCCACCAAGCTGCCATCTCTCTCAGTGACACAGTACTGCTCGCAGGGCCTGCCAAGGTCCTCCTCCATTGTGGCATAAGGGATGTTGTTGGCCGGACGATAAATCAGGTACAGAGGAATTATCCTGTGTGGGAGTTCACAGACAATGTCAGCATGGTGAGCTCTCCATCCTCTGCACACGGAGATTCACACCACGGCCTGCAACTCTGGCTTTTGCCTTCCTCCCAGTATCCCTTCCATTTGTGGGAGTAGAGTGCACTGCCTTTGGGATGCCCCAACACCCACAGGGAATCTTCCCACCATCCCCTGCAATGCTCTGCCAGGGCATCAAGCCAGTGGAGCTGCAGCACATCACTTACTCAGGCACCGCTCCAAAATCAGGGACTGCTCGTGCCTCGGCAGCAAAGATCTTGCAGTACTCACGACTGGAGTTTTGGACTTTACATTCCTGGAAGTGCCAACAGAAGAGTCAAGAACCTGTCCCATCGTGCACCACTGCCTCCCTGGGACCACTGCCAATTGTTTCTCTGTCCTGGTGGTCAAAGGGTGACGGGAAAGTCCTGAGCAGCTCCATGTTGCTCAGGTGGAAGAGCTGAAGCTAAGAATGGCAAGGACATGTCCAGCACTATGGAGGGGCGTGACAGCTAGCTTGCAAGCAAAGCTGAGTTAATAGAAGAAATAACAATTGATGATTTTCCTGTATCCATAGCAAAGAAGAAGACAATGCCATCAGCATGGAAACGGATTAGAAAAGATACATGAAAATTTTTGTAAGCCAGACTATGTGCATAAGTAGATATGTATACATGCCTTATTGTTTCTGTAAAACTTTTGCCAATTATATTGACGCTAATTGCTTTGCACCTATGAATATAGTAAGTTATTGTAATGTAGTTAATAACTTAAGATCATGCTTTGTTAAGACTATATAAGCTGGAGAACATACAGAATAAAAACATTTTTCTTCTTAGACTCTAATCATGTGTGTGTATGTCATGTCCCACCTACCAGCCCTCTGGCTAGACCACCCCAGAGCATTCCAAAAGTGGAAGGAAATAGCAAAAGTGGGCACAGAGCTGGGGACTATCTGGGGACCAACTCATACACAGGTGGGGAAGGTGGGAGGGAGAAAGGTGGAAGATGGCCCACAAGGATACCCACCTGGATGGTGATATCATAGTTCTTCTCAACAAGGCTGTTCTCATTCTTGGTCCCAAAGACGATGAAATTGTGCACTTTGATGACGCAGGTGTGGCCGGACTCAAAGACAGGCTCCAGGCCGTAAATGGCTCTGGCACGGCAGGCCTTGCGCAGGAAACCAGCACCCACCTCCATGTCCTCGCTCACCACGCGCCCGAAGAGCTTATCCCCCCAATAGCCTGCATCAGCCAAACCCTTGGCAAACACCATGGGTGTCATCTCGATCTCCTCTCCAACTGGTGGGAGGAAGAGCTGGTGAGGGGGGGACAACATGGGCACGTCCTGCTTCTGCCCCAGAGCTGCCTGCCCCACTCAGCAAGGGGCAGAGTCACAGCTCATCATGTGGCCCTTACCTTCAATCTCTTCCCGCAGGATAAATCCTGACAACACTAGAAGAGACAGAAAACAAAGAGGTGTCAAGGTCCTGACAGGATCCCCCCTTGCCCCATGCACTTGCACAACTAGGGATGGCAGGTAGGATGGTGGGAATCAACTGGCATACAGAGGCAGAAGCACCTCACAGAGGTGGTGTTACAGAATGTGCCAAGGCTCCCCCACTGCAGCCTGGCACCAAGCCTTCTCTGCAGTTGGTCAAACCACCCCATGGCACACCCAAGAAGCTGTGAAAGGCTGCTGAGGGCTCCTCACCTTCTGGGCTGAGCAGGAAATCTGTGGAGTCAGTGCCATACTCGTTGCTGATCACACACCGATAGACTCCGCAATCCTTCTGGGACGCCTGCACAACAGCCAAAGCTGCCTGGCCCTCATCACCAGCACTGGAAAAAAACATGGAGCATGGCCACATCCCCGTGTGGTGGTGGGGCCACACGGGAGCCCTGTGACAGGCACTGTGGGTGGGCAACATACTGCCCTTGGCGGGATGGAGGAAGGCTACAAACAAAGCCATCCCAAGGGCAGCCCAGCTGCTCCCCCAGCATGTCACAGCACCAGCAGTCCTGCCCTGTGGTTTGTACTAACAGAGATGCTTATCCTCCAGACAAGCCCCACAAAATCTGCCTGGGATTGGGCTACAGACTGATAAAGGTACTTGTCCCTGAGTTAGGCTGGGTCAGGGCTTCACAGAGAGAAGAGGTGGGACCCTCATCCTGAGACCACTGGCTGAGCAGGCTCTGCTCTGGTTTGCTGGAAGGCAATGGCCACTCCTGCCCATCTCCCCCAGGTCAAATATCTGCCCCACGAGACCATTTCTGCCACAGAATCACCTAATTTATCATCTATTCATTATAAAGGGAGCTCAGGGGACACCAATGGCATCAGGCAAATCCTAACTGATGTGGATGATGTTCCTACACAAATCCTCTGCCCTTGAGAACAAGCTGCTCTTCATAGTAGACCCAAAGGATACAACCAGCTGTCTGAGTATGCTCTCCCTGTGCAAGGGCAGTGCCAAGGGACAGAGAGGGCACATCCAGAGCTGCTTTTTCCCAGTGGTGGCTGAAATGAAGACCCTTCCAGCAGTGCTGGGAGACTGCCGCCCCCACATGCATTCTTTGGGGCCCCAGTTTTGCAGTTCACATCCAGCTCTTGATTTCTGTGATGGGCATAACACCTTTTCTGCCCTCCCCAAGGTTTGGGTACCCAAAGCAGACACTCCAGATGGAGCATCAATAAGATAAGTTTGGCAGCAACTCCCCATTTCGGCAATCCTTCCCTCTGTGGGCACTGATGTGATAAAGTGCACAATGTACTGTGCCATGCACTGAGCTTCCCATGCTGCCTTAGCAAGAGGAGCACCTCCACCCCAGGCAAGGCAAGGAGCAGGATGTGACAGGTGACAATGTGGAACTGACAGGTTACCTCCTTTGGGCTTCAGCTACAGGGATCTCGTCCTTGTACCACGTCAGCTTGGAATCACTCAATATATTGAAGAACTGGCACCAAAGTTTCAAGTTTCCTGATGCATCGGAAAATTGTTCTGCCCTGATCTTACGGACCACCTGTGGAGCTAAGGGTGCAAAAGGATGGGTGGTGAGACACAGAGTGCTGGCTGCAGCTCTGGGGACAGCCAGCCTATGCCCATGCTGCTGCTCAGGGCTTTGGGCATCGCGTGTATGTCAGCACGTGTAACACTGCCTCCCCAGGGAAGGTCTCAGAGCTCCACTGGGATAAAAAGATGGGATACAAGTGGTACAAATTTGTTCAACAGTGCAGCACTGCAATACTCAGTGAGGTTTGGCCAGAGGAAAGGCAGAAAACCACTATGGAATAATGGAGGAAATATTCATCTACTGAAGTAGGGATTTATCATGGTTACCCTTACTTTGCAAGATTCCTGTGAGAGTATCTCCTGGTTCCTTCAACCCCAGGATTATGCCTTTTTTAAATTCAATGCCACGATGAATCAAATTAGCACTGACAACAGACAAGGAAGAGGAGTGTGTGCCCTGTGATGCCCACTGAATCATGGAATCACAGTTGGGGTTTGAAGGGACTTTAAAGACCACCTCGTTCCAACCCTCTTGCCATGAGGAGGGACACTTTCCACTCAACCAGGTAGCTCAGGATCCCCAACCAGCACCAGTCTTGATGAGGCCCAGAAGACAAGACCAAAACCAAGGATATTCTATAACCCCTGGGGCTGGGGAAGCCCAGGCTGTAAGAGTGAGCCAGTGTCAGAACTGCTGCCTCTTGCATTCCTCATCCCTCCCTGCACTGGGATAGAAGTCTTGGGGGAGACTTTTGGCTTTCACACAGCCAAAGGCTGATGCTGAAAACCTTACAAATGTACAAACTCATGTGGCCGCAGCTGACTATTACTGGCTCCCTTTGTAGGCAACAAGGGAACGAGCTTCATGGGGATTCTCTCTTCCCTCACCTTTAAATGGGTTATTTGTACTCTGGGACTCTGCTGGCTGTGCTTCTGGCTTAGCATCTCCAGGGACCTCTTTGTCACCACCAGTGTCACCTGCAGGCTCCTCATACAGCTTAGGAACCTCCAACGTGGCCATCTTCCTCGTGAGGGTTGGAGAGCACTGATCTGAGGGAGAGGATGGAGCTGGGGCAGGAGAATGCAAGAGGGATGCATTCTTCCTGGACTGCCGTGGTGAAACAGTCGGACTTCTTGTGTGCCCCAGGCTCTCTGGGGTTGCCTCCTCTTCCACCCCCACCTGTTTGGGTTTTGGCAGGTATATTTTGCGCCGGGCCCCCAGAGCGAGCTCTTCTGGTGTGGCACAAGGTAACACTGCCAGAGGGTCAGCAGGGCCCTCTTCAGAGCTCACTGGAGGCAAATCAGAAAGATGAGGAGCCACTCCTGCTGTGGGCATGCTGCCCACCACGATGGAGGGTACTGAGAGCGGGGGCGGGCCCTCGGCCTCAGGAGCCCCCCAGGTGCGTCTCTTTGGTGGCACAGGCCTGCAAGCCAGCATCTCCTGGCTGGTAACAAATTCCTCATTAATCATTCCTGTGATCCGTCTGGACGTCCTGGGGGTCAGAGGCAAGTTCTCTGCTGTCTGGAAGAGCTGGTTGTTTTGTACTTTTTCCAAAACTTTCCTTGAGGTGCGAGGGCTAAGGCCAGCAATGCCTATCTCTGGGATCATGCCTTCCCCTGCATTTGGCTGCTCCTTGTCCCCAGAGTCAGTGTCCCCCTTTGTAGCATCCTTACTGCTATCTGACATTTTTAGAAGTAGCAGGAGGTAGTTCTTTAAGGAGGAAACCAGGTTTTTGTGCTGCATTTTCTCCTCCACAGACATCTCCTGAGATCTCTCAGAGCCAGGCAGGACCAGCGGTACCTGTGGCTGAACCTCAGCAACTCCTTCCCAAGTCCCTGAAGATGCTGCTGGTTCCTGGCATGGAGCTGTGGCTGTCAGGAGTCCTCCCTCCTTCCCTTGAGGTCCCATGGGCACTGGCTTGGCATTCTGCTCTGAAGTGATGGGTGAAAACGCCTCTCGTGGGGCAGATCCATCTGTCGTTGTGATTTCTGTTCCTCCTCTCGCAGGATGCAGCAGCTGGGCTCCAGATGGGACCTCTCCTGTGGTGGCCTCCATCCCTGGACTTCTATTAGATGCCAGCAGTGCCTCCTGAGCCACTGATGGCCTCACTGCAGAAGCAGGAAGCGGCTCTTCCTTGGCAAGAGGAACTGAAGCAGGAGCTGCCATTTCATTCTGGGTGTTCTGATGGCCCAAAGGTGTCCCTCCTGCCTCCCTGTGCACAGCCCCAAGACACGGCTCTGCTGCATCACTCCCTCCTGTCCTCACACCAGGATGGCTCCCAGACAATTCTGCTCCTGCCTCTTTGCTCTTCCCATCCTTGACTGTCTGACATGGGATTTGTTCAAGAGGAGTGTTTGCTCCAGGTTCTGGAGGAGTCAAATTTTTTAGCAATGACTCTTCCCCACCTTGGCTTTTGTTCTCTTGATTTAACAGTCCTTGCTGAATCTCTCTGTCCTCAAGAGCATGGGAATGTCTTTCTGCCTGTTTCCTGGGGGGTGGGTGCTCCTTGCCAGACTGTACATGGTCTGGAGAACGTGCTGGTGGCTTTGGTGGCTCCTGAGGCCTAAATCGAGGATTTGTCCTTTTCACAGCTCCCCTGGTTTCCTGGCAAACAGGCACCTCTTTTCTGACCTCCTCTGTCTTACTGGCTTGATGACTGGTCTCTTTGGTTGGACTGGACACTGGATGATTTAGGTCATCCGGAGACTGTCCAACTCTTGCTGCAACCTAGTTAAAAAAAAAAATAAGAAGGAAATTAGCATTATGTTACTGCCTGGGTCTGTGCAGTCATACTTGTGGGCCACCTGTACCACACGGCACTGCCCAACTTCGTGAATCATGGGAATTTCCCTGATACCAGCGTTACTCTGTCATCCAGGGTCTTCTGGTTTCACCATCATCCCACAGGAGTGGGTCCCACCTGTCAGGCTGTACAAAATGTTTCTTCTTTTAATCAGCTCCAGCCCTTCTGCCTTTCAGCACCCTCGCTGTGCACAGAGGCAAGAGATCTGCCTTTCTAAATCATTCAGTGGCTTTTAATCCAATCTCCTCTGACTCCATGACTTCCCAAAGAGTGAAACTTTCCCATTTTTACCAGCCACTGCTGACACCTTGCATAATTCCCTTGATGTTTCTAAAGACTGAGTGCTCCCCTATCTGCACTGTGAGATGGGGCAGTTGGCATGTCACACTCTATCAGGATAAGACTGCCTAAATGATTTATTGCGAAACCATACACCCTGACGTTATCAGCACTATTCAACCATTCTGTTTCTCTGACGTTTGGGAAGCTCAAATGTTTCCGACCACAGCTGCACCCAGCAGACGTGTCAGCGAGCTGCCTACTGTGATGGCAAGCTTTATCCTGAGGAGAACTGCCCAAATCCTCCAGCCAAGGAGCACGGGCTATTTTTGTAGGGGAGGCAGTGATACCATGGTACACACTCTGCCAGGCTGATGCTCTGTGAGCATCACCAGGACAATGGCACAGGGACATGGCATGCACACAACAGGTCCCCCTTCCACCCTCGAGGAGCTGCTTCTAAGGATTTTCTCTTGAGGTTTCTGACTTGAGCATTAAGCCCTGCAAAATGAACGCCATGGGAAAGGACCTCTATTTTGTGCTGCTTTTGCTTCATTTGGCAGCTTGGGGAAAGGAGGAAAGGTAGCACCATTCTCTCTGCAAGCCCTTTCCCAAGCAAATAAATAGAATGGTTTGTGTTGGATGGGACCTTAAAGCCCATCTCATTCCAATCCCTGCCATGAGCAGGACAACTTCCACTGGACCAGGTTGCTCCAAGACCCATCCAACCTGGCCTGGAACACTTCCAGGGATGGGGAAGCCACAGCTGCTCTAGGCACCCAGTGCCAGGGCCCCAAAACCCTCTCAGCCAAGAATTTCTTCTCCATATCCCATCTGACCCTGCCCTCTGACAGTGGAAAGCTATTCCTCCTTGTCCTTTACTCCATGCCCTTTTTTGAAGTCCTTCTCTAATTGTTACAGCAACATGAGTATTGAAGGGCTGGGCTGGGGGAAGCATCATTAGAGGCCGTTCCTACCCATACAATTCAAGAAATATAATCAAATCATCAGTTTTAAATTTAGCCAAGAGTGATTACCATGCAAAGCTAGTTTCTTCTCTGCTCTTGTAGAGGACGATGTTCAGAGCCTGGCTACAATCTGGCATTTTGCTACAGATAAATCCAGCTCAGAAGAGAAGTCCTGAGCACAAGGCCCTGCTATGTCTCAAGGCTCACCCAAGACCTTTCTTGTTTTAAAAGAAAGAATTAAAAAAAAACCCCAAAAACAAGTAAACCCTGTCCTGGGGGGTGAAAATATCTTGAAACATGCCTGGAATCCACCTTAAAGCTTTAAACCAGCTTATTTGCTCTCATGAAAGCATGAAAGCATGACGACAGCAGCACCAACCAGCTGAAGCATTCAAATTCAAATCAGAAGCATTCCTTTTTGTCTCCTCAAAGGCACACCAGCTGACAAGTCACAGGTTTTCCTCTGTGAGTGGGGCTTTTAAAGAGAAAAAAACCTTGATGCACGTCAAAGGCTCAGGGATGACAGCCCACGTCAAAGGCTCAGGGATGACAGCCCAAGTCTGCTGCACACCAGCATTTTTCCATCGTTTTTGAGAGTGAGAGGTGTTAAAATGAGCACAGAGGAGAGAAACAAATGGCTTTGCCATGGGCTGGCCTGAACAGCAATAATTTCTGCAGCAGTATGTGATACTGGTGGGTCAGGTTGAAGATGAGTTCACAGCACTGTGCAGCAGCAAGGCCAGAAACCAGGTGTGTACTGCATAACACAGCAAGTTCTGACCAGCAAAGCTGCACCCACCAATGGCTAACGAAATTTAAGAGAGGAAGAAAAGATTTTTTTTTCCACTGGAGCACCCATCAGTCCCTTATGCATTGTGCATTTTTCCACATTCTGAAATATGTGCATTACCTACCAAATGAGGGGTGCTGCACCCAGAGCCTTGTCTTTGCTGAGAGTGTGCACCTACCACAGCCCAAACTCCAAATCCTGACAGCACCTGCAAACTGGACTCAGAGAATCCTTTATGATAGGAGTCATTAAAGAAAAATGGGGGGAAAATAGTACGGTAGCTTCCAGTCTAATATTTTCATGGCAAATACTCCAGGTTAAGTGACAAAAATAGCAGCTGACTAAGAGATGCTCTGAGGGTCAGAAGCAGGTGCTGTGCCCTAGCACTTCTTCACCACCACAACGAGTCTCCCAAGAGAGTTTTTCCAACAGGGATGGGTGAAAAAAATAGTCCAGACCTACTGTATACACGTTGCATGGTAAACAAAACTCAAGGCCCTGAGGGTGCAGCTCACACGGTACCTCATCTGCATGGGGGGCTCCTTAAGGAAAGCTCCCTTGTTAAACTGAACAGATGCCATCACAAGGCACCCACTCCCAGCTATAAATACCCATTCAGTGCTCCCTGCCGACCTGATCTGAAAACATTCCGCATGAGGTCAGCCTGCTGATTAAACCGGAGAGCCCCAGGCCACCGGGACCAGCTGCTCGAATGGCCCCGACTTACATCTCTCACCACCTCAGCTGACATTTGCTTGGAGATGGGGTGGAAGCTCTGCTGTCTGGGCTCACAAAATCCAAAAAGCCCTTCTAGGTGCTTTCACCAGTGGAGACCTGCAGAGCCTCAGCAGCAGATCCCGTGGTGTACACGCAGCCTCCCAGGCCCAGAGCCACAACACAAAGGCACAGCACAGATATTTTCTTGTTGCCACCCCTGCGCTGGCTGTTGTCTCTCCTAGTTACCTCTTTGTTTCCCTCCAGCTTCTGTTCTTGCTGCTGGCCTCTCTGGCCCTCGGACAGCACCGGTCCTGCCTCCAACACCTCAGAGGCCAGTGGAGCATCCTCCGTCTGTCTGCTGGTTGCCACAGGCTGCAGGGCAGCCTGACTCCCGGCCTCATCCTTGGCTCCCACCACCTCCTTCCCTGCCGTTGGTTTCACCTGCTTATCAAAATACATGTCCTTTAAAGAGAAGTACATGTCATCATTAGGTTTAACGTCCTGTTTCACAGCTTTCCCAGGCTCTTTGAGTTTTGGACTGGTTTCCACTTCTTGATCGCTTGCTGCTCGCAAACGTGCATTCCTGCGTAAGGGGACAGGAGGAGCAAACCTGGGATTTGAAGACTGATTGGCCCTGTCTCTCCCACTTTCTTCTCGCTTAGAAACCTCCTGTTTTGGTGCTGAAGGAGCCTCCACCTTCTTTTTCTTTTTAGCTGCAGAGTCTTTTGCCCCTGGCTTGGTCGCCAAATCCTCCACTGTCTCATAGATGTACGTGAGAAAGTTCCCGTTCTCCTCCCCATTTTCCAAAGTGGCATCTCCATTGGTGGTCACCTCTGCTTTCAGAGGTGCCACCAGTTTGTTGGGGAAGCCTGGCACCGCACTGAGCGGCTGCTCCTTTGTCTCAGCAATATCCTTGTGTAACCTGGACTGAGAATCCGCAACGTGCACTTTTGCTGCATCTTCCTTCTCCCACGAACAGTCTCCTGACTGGAGATTCTGATCTCTAGCCAGCCTCCGCTTCCTCTGGAGCCGTTCAGGGCTCATTCCTTGCAACCTCTCCACTTCCACATTTTCTTTTCCTCGTTTCTTGCCCTGTTCAATTTCTTGCATCTTTTCTTCAGCCTTTCTCTTGATTTTGTCAAACCACTTCTGATGGATTTTGAACTCTGTCATGGTTCCCACTTCCAGCACACCGGAGCAGGACACGATGCCTTTGTTATTTCTAGCTGAGGCCTGGTAAATGCCTGCATCCTCTTCTCGACACCTGGAAATCAAAAGCTGTGTGTGAGACCTACCCATCTTCCTCAGGATGCCTGCTGGACACACAGGCATGCATGTTCTCCTACTTCTTGCTCCACAGAGTACAGAAGATGTGGCCTGTGAGGTGTCCACAGGACATCTGGAGGCCTTGGGCTGGCCTCCCACCCTGGCTCTGCCTCCTCTCCACACTAACAAGCAAGTTTTATGGTAAATTTGTTCTAGCTCCGCCCTGGGCTGTAACTCTGGTATGAGGGCTGTGATAGAGGAGGAACAGGCAGCACCAGGCTTCCCAACTGTTCTTGGTCAGAGTCCTTTGCAGGATCTTTTCCTCTCAGCTCTACACAGCCCACAAGGCATTCCTGTTCCTCCTCTACCCTACCATATTACCAAAGTCTTCCCACCCCGTGTCACAGGCACCAGCACAGGCACCTGCCTGCACCCCTGTTGTCACCCCTTGAGGACACCTGACCCACAGAGATCCCTGCTGCTGGAAGAGGTGAGCCAGCCTCTGATGGACACCTGGAGCACAGCTGGGGAAGCAGAAAAGCTCAGGCTAGAAGCACAAGGATGGCAGGACTATCAGCAACACTGATATTCTGCATTTCCAGTCAGTGCCACACCTGTCTGACATCCCAAATCCAGGACTCAAGGTGTGACAGGACTGTGCCTGCTGGAGACAAGGTGTGCCTGGCTCTCCAGAAACTTGATTCCCTGGACCATCATCTTAGAGGCAGACAGTGCTTTCCCCTTGCTCACTTTTGTCATCCCTAATGCTCAGCACTGGAAGACTCCAGAGACAGGGATTTCTTCTTCCCTTCCTCTTGCTTCCAGCATGGCAGCTATCCTTGGATGCAGTAATGGATCTCATACTGGTGTGACTGGGGAGCCACAGCTGGAGGGGAAAGGCCAGCTGTGAACTCACAGTGGGGAGCAGAAGGGGCCAGCCTTCTGGCCAGGTGGGGGGCTATCACTGTTGACAGCTTATCCAGTCACTGAGAACACACTCAGAGCTCCCATTACCAAACCCAGCCACTCTCCAGCTCCTTTACTCACTTGTAGAGCTGCAGGGTGTGGTGGTTTCCATGACGGAATATCTCATACTTGGGTAAGCCACAATAGCGATCCATCTCCTCATCATCCTTGTACCACGTCACCTCGGGCTGTGGATACCCTGGGGAGGACATGGAAGGAACATCAGAGAGTGAAACATTCCACACAGAAGCACAGACAGCATGGTATCAGCAGCAGCACACCAGGACAGATGCTATTCTGGGCTCACTACATTCCTAAATGGCACAACAGAAACAGTGGAAACTTAATGGGCTTATCTCAGACTTTTATCACTCCTAGGAATAGGGCTATTTTTGAGAAAAAAATCCCAGCACTTCATTCCTGCATGGAGGGGAGTGGATCACACACTCGTCTCCTGTAACACTGGCTGGGAGAAGGTGAGCATGCCGTCACTTTTATGTGAAGAGGGATGTTTTGATGAGACCAAGGCTATGGTTGGAGAACAGGCGTTCGCCCCTCCATGGAGCTCTCAGCATTTTGCACAGTGTCACAGCCTGTAAGCTGATCCGAAACTTTCCACTGAACAGAAACAACCTTGATTGCATCACAGTCAGCTCAGTGTCCTACAAATGTCACTTGACAACAGATGTCACCTGCCTTTTCAGTAGAATGACATCATGATGTGTGTGACTGGCTGGCTGGCAGGCTGGGCACACAGCCACGTTCTCCACCACTTGCAGAGGTGTTGGATCAGCATGTGAGTCCCATATGGACCAGTGCTAGCCACAGTCTTCACTGCTCACTGACAGCAGCTCTAGTTCAGACTAAGTGCAGTTTTCACGCAAAGACTGCTCAGCCCAGCAGCCAGCAGGGGTTCCTGCACTTCACTCAGGGCTCACCACCCAGCCAAGCTGACCCCCAGACATGGGATGAAAATGTTAATGATCACATCATGCCTTGGCTATAGGCTGTAGCTGATTGCTCAGGAGTTTCTCTGTTGCAAATGTCCCTGCAGGTTTTCTGTGGGGCCAAAGGAAGGAGTCCAGCTCTCTCCTCAACTCCACCAGACCCCAAGCATCACCCACAGCACCCCAAAATGTGGCAAGGGTCAGCTCCCATGAACATCCCCGGCATGGGGCTGATGAAGGCTTTCCAGGAATATCCAAAGGGTCCCAACCCATGAGAAAGCAGGGACAAGGTGCTCTCTGGATACCAAGCCACAGGTTTCAAGGCTAACCAGGACTTCAGCTGTCCTCCTTGCACCAGCCAAAGATGCTGTCAGCCCATAGTAATGCCTGAGCCCAGCTTACTCCTGCTCTCATGAAGGTCCCAGAGCAGGACTGAGAGTCCAGAAGCAGAGACTCATCAGCAGGAATTCACCCAGGCTTTGGTCAATCCAATATGCCTTTGCCCAGAACAGCAGCATATGCCAAATCTCCTCTTGTACTGCTTTGGCTTCCCCGTCCCCACCCTTTGTCTGTGGTAGCTCCTCTGGCTCCTTGAGGGATTTAGTCCACTGGGACCAGACAGGGCTGGGAGATGAGTCTCAGCAGCTTTTCTTTCCTGGTCTTCTCTATGAGAAGCATCGACCCCCATAGCCCAGACACCTCACAGACTGGATTTTACCCTATTGTTCCTTCTTCTCTAAGGTCTCTTGCTATTCACTGCCCCAGCATCCCTTCAGTCTGTATATCACCCACATGCTTTGCTGCCTCAATCCCCTCTCACTGCTGCCATCAGCAGCTTTGGCTTTCTGTTAGGTAGTGCCTCATTTCTCCTCTTCTACAGGAAGCCAAGCCATGACTTTCTCCCAACACCCTTCCTGCAAGGCTCTCTGTCCTCCCCCTCTGCCCCACTCTTGTCACAGACCGTTCCTTGCTGCTTCCCTGACCCCCCAAACCAGTTTCTAGAGACATGCAAAGTCCTCAGGTGCTTGTGACTGAAGAAAATGAGCCCTGAACTGGGAACTGGAGAAAGCCATGAGAGCCTTCCAGTGATGGGATCATCAGGGATTGACACTGCTGCTTACATTTTTCATAAAATAATAAATATTGGCAGCAGGAGCCTGGGCTGAATGAGCCTGTGGCGAGTTCTTTCTGCTCCAGAGATGACCAAAACAATTTCCATACACAAGCTCATACTGTGCCCAGACAATCCAACCCTTCCCAAGGGCTGTTCTGCAAGCAAGATCTTCAGAAGGCCCCCACAGTCCATCTTGCAGGGAGCTGGCAGGTAGATTTTCCTGACACCCTAAGAAACAGCAATCACAGCCCTTCATTCTGGGAACTGCCAGCAGATAGTTTCTGAGAAGCTCTGTGATGTTCTGTCCCTCCCCTCCCCGCCGTGGCCTCCACAGCTGATTTCCATTCCCAGCTGACATCTGCCGGAAAGAGCTGCCATTTCCATAGTTATGCAGCGTCTCGAGGAAAGGCTTTTCCTCCTGCTGAGCTTAAACTCCCTCTGACTTGCAGCACTTGTGTCCTTGAGCTGCCTGTTCCCTCTGAGGAGCTATGGCCATGAGAGCCCAGCGCCAGGACCAGCTCACACTGCACGGTGTCGCCTGCAGCCCAAGAGAGCTGCAGGCAAGTTCTGGCTGGAATTCCAGTCTGCAGGCAGGCGGATGCTGAAAGGCTTCCCACCTCCCACGCAGGTACAGTGGCCCCAGCTGCCTGTCCAAATATCATCCATCCCTTCCCAGGGGCTGTAATCAGAGCCAAGATGGAAAGATGCCTGGGCAGGGATGAGTCTCCCTGGCACAGGGAGGGGAGCTGCTGCTGATGCTGCTGACATCCATCTTTGGGTTGCTGAGTGAATAAATTCCCCCACTCCAGGGTGGGGGGGAAGAGGAGTCAGGCATCATTTGCAGTAAGGCACATCCCCTGCAGGCACAGCATCCACAGCTTGCCCAGTGGGATGAGGTGGAACTGAGGGTTCCATCCGTGGGCATTGCCAGGCTGCAGGCACCAGATGCTCACCCTTAGCATGAGACACCCTGACACAGTCATTGATCCACACTCATCCTTCCCAAACCTGCCCCTGCTGCAGCCCCCCGTGCAGCTGGTGCCCAGGGATTTGGGGCAGCTGTGCTCCTGCAGCCCCCAGGCAGAGCCCCAAAGCTGCAGACAGAGTGGGGCTGGGTGCTCCTGGAAGAGCAGGCAGCCTCTCCACATCTTCAGCATGTGTGTCTGCCAGCAGCACTGCTCCAGCGGGATGGCCAGCCACCACAGCATCCTGGAGACTTTTCAGAGCAAGGATATTATTTTCATGGAGATTGCCAGGTTTAGATCAAACATTCTTTTTCTGAAAACTGTCGAAATCTGAGAAGTCTTCAAAGCTTAGTGACTGTAACCAAAACAGTTCTTAAAATATCTATCCAAAACAGTTCTGAATATATCTATCCAAAATCACCCAGAGAAACTCTGTTTCAAGTTGCTTTCTATTTTTTTTTAAACTATTTTTTTGGGAATGGTGGGGGAGTTAGTCTTCTGAAACTTGGGAAGGTGCTAAGAGTTTAGAACCATTAAACAATATCCACAGTTTCTGCTCTACACAAGCTACACAGAGCAGGGGCTTCAACAGTCTTGGGAATACAATTTCTGGTAAAATGTTACCCTTCCTGGCTTCATGGATTTAAACCCCTCCAGCACACAAGGACAAGGAAGCTTCTAGCAATGCTGACAGAAGGGATGGATACTAAGATCAGTAGCTCCCCATGCCACTGTGAGGAGTGCTCATTCACCATCCTTCCCTTGTCCTCGGCCCCAAAGCCAAACCTCCTCATCTCTCAGCAGCCTACTCTGCTCTTGTAGTCACTATCCCATCCGCAAACCCCTCTCACAGCCCCTGCATGTCTCCAGACATTTTTCATCCAAGAATTTTAGTCTCATCCTTCAAACACTTCCCTCAGGGAGCCACCACAAATGCAGCAAGTGGAACTCCTTTAACCTGATTAAAAACCACATCCATAACGTGACTGTCTACTCACCCTACCCCAACTCTCTTCCCTCTCCCCTCTGTACTCTGCAATAAAACCATGGAGGCAGTGATAGGATCAAGCTCCTGAGACGATGATTTGTGAAGGCAGATCAGAGGGGTTGAACCTGGCTAAGGAGGGCTGAAATGGCACTGAAGAGGCAGCTGTACAACAGTGGGCCGGTGCTGACATACAATGGTCTTGGCTAGATCCAGCCATCACCTGTCCTGGCTGGACTCATTCCCTAACAAGCAGCCAGAGACCTAGGCCTCTTCATCCAACTTCCCCCATTTCATCAGCTGACATCTCTCCTTCCCAGGCAATGCTACACAGAAGTGACTAAAAAGCTGGAAAATCCTTGTGGCAGCACCTCCATGAAGGGCCACTCTGAAGAGAGAAGCTCAATATCCACTCACTGCAAATGAGCTGTGATGACCCTTGAGACCCTGAAGTCCAGACAGAGCCACCAAGGAAAGCACTTGGTGCAGAGATGTGGGATGAAGCTGCACAGTAAATGGAAATGTTCTTGTTTTCTTTTTCACATCTCTTAGAGAACAAAGGATGAAACTAATTTTATCTGAAAAAAGAGAACATCTCATAACTGATGCAGGATCTGACCCAAAAAATCAAATCAGACATAGCAGGGACACCAGTAGCAGGCTGAACTAGGCATCAGGAGGAAAGGAAAGTTTGTGCCTTCATACACAGGAATCTGCCTCTGCCTGACCTGCTTTTTTTCCTGCCTCTATCACTCATCACACGCTGGAGATTGGTTCTTCAAACACTTGCATCATTTTGTGTTCCTAGGACAGGGCCAGCAAGTCCTAGTCCAAGTATTCCCAGATGTGGGACTAGCCTGCAACTCTCATTATTGGTCAAGAAGCAGCAAAAAAAAAAAAAAAAAAAAAAGATGCTATTGTAGGTCACACATCCATATTTGTGGCTTGACCGTCAAAACAGGAGCAGGTGACTGTCTGCCCTTTGCCTCCATCAAAGTGTCCCTGGAGTCCAGCCACAGTGCTGGGACTGAACTGGTTCCACTCTGGTCACTGGCCAGGAGTGTCACTGCCATTTCCTTGCTCCCAGCAACGCCTCCCAGTTGAACACAAACATCACGGCAGGGCAAGATACCTGAACTACCAACCAGACTCTGCAGCCAGAGTATGCTTTCCACCTCCTGCCCCTCTCTCCCAAAGAGATCCTGAGCTCCTAAAGCAGTCCACAGGACCACATACAGGAGATGCCCATCTGGCAAAGGTAATCCAAGGATGATTTTAAACACACTTCCATGAAAATTTCCAGGTGCATAGAGACATCCCCCAACTTAGTTTACCAAGCACCAAAATATCATGACATATGCTGAAAGAGACTCATTGACAATTTCCTACACTCAAGTAGGAAATGACGTTAGTACCAGGTCAAGTTTTCTGCCTGGTGCAACACAGCAGGAAGAGATGGAATTTGTTAGAAGGAACCATCAACCTCAAAGGTGCAGCTGGTGGAGATTTAAACCAGTGAGAGAAGCCAGGACTTTTACTCTGGATTTCCCAACACACTTAAACATTTTCTCACCTCTGACACTTGCAGAATGGCATGTTCCATGGTACTGCACAATATGTCAAGCTTTTGCTTTCAGAAAACTGGAATTGGGAAGAGGCCTGCTAATGACTCCCCAAATAAAGTGGTTTGGAGGCATCTCCTAGCAGCCCCCTTTGGCTCTAGAAGCAGCAAGAGGGGGTCCGCTGAAGTTAAGCCTCAATAAAATCAATACATCAGTTGTACCCCTGTAAGTTCAGAAGGTCAGCCTTCAGAACAAGGGAATCCATAAGGGAAAAGCCAAGAATTCATAGCTGGCAGTTCTCGGAAGGACTGAGACTGTGCTTCCTTATTTCCAGCCTGTTTCTAACAACAAACCAGATTTCCTTAGGAAAGCTTTGGTCCTTGTGCCTAAGAGGCTCACCGGATACACTCTCCTCCTTCCAGAACTTACAGACTTGTTTGTAAGTGTCTCTCACTGAGTAACCTCTTGGAGTAATTAATACTAGTGAGGTCAGGAAGGATCATGGAGTTGTTAAAAAGTACACAGAGAGAAGAGGTTTTACAGTCTCCATATTTAAAGAACAAAACCTCAGCTACTTGCCAATGTGCTGCCATGCCACAAGGCCTCAGCACCACCCCTCTTTTTTGGCCTCTCCCTCCTCCTCATCTTCTTGACTTAACCTCTTCCTGCCCAAGGGGACAGTTTAGCTCATTGGGCAGTGACCAGCTTTTCAGATGTTGACAGACACAGAAGTTCATCACTGATACAAATGTAGCTGTGCTCTAACCATCTACAGCCAGCAGTATTGGTTCCAGCAGGAGAGCCTTAGTCTTCAAAACTGCACATTCCTGAGTTATGGAGGCCAGGATTAGAGAAGCAGAGATTAGGACAATAAAACGTAGCTGGTCCAAGCAGTAACCAGCATATCCCATTTTCTGGTCTTTCGTTTGCCTTGTTTGACATGTTAGCTTATGCCTTTGCCTCTTTACACACTCAGGTGTTTCCCACCTCCCTTAAATTGAAGCTAAAATCACCATGCAATTGCTGAACTTCTTCTTGGCATTCTGACAGCAGTGGGCTTGTTATCCTTGTTATCACTTGCTGCAGAGTTTAACTGGCACAAGTCCAGCAGGTGAGGCAGGACCAGGTTATTCACTGAAGACACTGTTACCTGTCACTATGCACGTGAATTTAGCATCAGAGTCCTCGGACACAGCACGGGATTTGATAGTGGTTTCAAATAGTGGCTGTGTTTCCTCCGTCAGCTGAGAAATGATTGCGCAGAAGGTGCTCCTGGAAGATTCAAGAAGCATTTCTTAGAGATAAAAGCACCAGAAAAATCAAAGGGTCCACCTTGTGTCTCACCTCAGCAGCCTGTGTTCTCATTGTCCATGCCCTCTTCCCTCCCATCATCCCTACACTTGCTCACAAATCCAGCCCAGTGCCAGGGGATTGGACTGATTTCTCTCTCCTAAGATGACTGTCAATTTAAGGTGACATTTGGGAGCCATTCCCTTGTCTTAGCTCTTATAGCTATCTGGGCAATGAATGTTGACCCACTGGATGAATGAAGACCCATTTTAGCTCTTGATTATACCAAAACATCTCTTTGGCCAGCCAGCAAGCTTAGAGCTCCGCCTAACAAAGTCAATTCCGTTCTGAGCCATAAATGTTTCAAGAGTTGTTCTGTTCACTCAGATTTTCTTTTATTTGTGAAGAATTTGTGCCATTTAAGGCCAAGTGTGAATGGAACATGTCTCCTGAACACAGCAGCCCTCTTAGAATGAAAAACAGCTGCCAGCTGTGGGACAGCTCACTGAGGAAGACCTGAGTCTGGCTAGCAGCTTTCTGAACCCAGGAATTAGCTGGGAAGGAACTCCCTGTTTAACCTCTTAACCCCTTACTGCTGCAGGTAAGCACTCACACTCCCTACTCCAGTTCAGTCTCTGACCTCAAAGTTCATGCTGGGACACCCAAATAGCCAGAACTATCCTAACAGTGCAATCTGTAAAGCTCAAAAGCAGACCATGGATTCTCCAGGTGTTTCAGCACTGTTCAATGAATGCAATAAATTACCATATTCATCCAGCACTGCCAACCCTGCTGCAGCATCACTGAGAGAGATCCCAGAAAATCTGGGTTTTCTTAAATAAAGGGAAATTATTTAATTCCAAATTGGGTTTTCATTCAGATAATGCTGAGGCACTTGGAAGGGAAGAGCTTCTTATTTAATTTTTCCCTCTGCAATTAAAACTCTACATATTTACAACAGGAGAGGGGCCCCCAAGGTCTCAAGTGCAAAGACACTGAGAGAAACAGCTAATACTGCAAGAGCTGGCAGCTCTATTTATATAATTTTCAGCAGTGAAAGACATTCCTTAAACAAGTGATCAGCTTCCAGAAACATGCAAGGGGTGGAACAAATGCCCAAACCACTTCTGATACAGCTCTACCATGAGCAGAAGGGCTCAGAGTGTGTGGTGAGGGTTCCCTGAGGAGGACCCCAGCCCTACAAGCAGCCCCAGCTTGCAGGCTGGTGCTGCTGCCACTAATGCTCTACCTGCTAAGGAAGCAAACTGGGTCAGAACAAACCAAAAAACCCCATGTTTAGCATGACCCAGCAGGGGCAGGTGCACTGACAGGGACTAAGCACACATGGCTGCAGGTGTCAGGAGAGCTACAGCCACCGCAACTGCCTGTTTTATCTACCCTGGAAACTTACCTGGAGACTGCAATGTCATTATTTTCCCCCTGCCTTCCTGCAAGAATGGGTTTGTAAGAGATGCAGGGAGATGAATCCCTGAGTAACAACCTACTGGGACCTCACCCAGCTCCCAGGCACCTTGTGCTGGATAAGATTCAGGTCAGGGGAAGCTTGTTGCAAACCTGATTAATCTACTGAATGAAGGTTATAAGCATGGTCTGTATCCAAACACGTGTAGCATCGGATAAAAATAACAGATTCCACAGCTCAGACTCTTTTCTGTGGAAATCAATGGTTACTAGGACACTGGCCCCGGTAAGCAACTCTTCACTCAACTGTGGGGCCAGGAATGGGCTGTGGGAGTCAAAAGCCGTTTCAAACCAGAACAATCTTCCCAAATTCCAATTCCAGGAAAAAAATGCCCATTTCCACAGAGCAAGGCAAACAATCCAGTACAAGGCAGTTACTGGTAGGGTTTTGATGCTCCCTTCAATACAGATCTCCCTCTCCATACCAGTAAATGCCTTTCAGAGCCACAAAAAAGAATTTCCCAAGCATCAACCAACATTTCATACCCCAGCAGGAGGGCAACTGGATCAGCATCTTATGTGATGCACACACACACAGTGGCTCTTGGGACCCAGTTTAATCCCAGCACCATGCCACCAGCACCAGCAGGCAGCACCAGGAATAAGTCTGGTCCACTCAGTGCAAATCCCACAACCAGGTGAAATACATCCAGCAAAGGCTACTGAAAGGCTTTGGAGAGCAGCTGTGGTGGAAGCTGGGGGCTCCACAGGCTCGGCAGATGAAACAGGGACTTGCCCAATGACACTTGGCAGGAAGCCTGGAAGGTCTATTGAGTCTTTCAAAGAAACCATTGTGTTGGTCACAGCAGGATTTCAAGGCTCTGGCACTGTGAGGCTCTCAGCTGACTCACTCCAGCTGCAAGGAGGCTTGTCCAATTCAAACTGCTTTCTAAACCAGTAATTCAGAGTATTCGAGGAACTGGACACAAAGCACTAGCCACTTTTTCTTTGGGCCTTCCTGGAGCTGCATCTTTGGGGCAGAAAAAGCCCTGGATCCTAGAAGAGACCCCTTGCAATTCAGTAGCCTTTTCAATTAAAGAGGGATTTCCATACAAAACCCTGCTGGAAGAGGAGATTTGAGAAGTGTATTCCTCTTGTTATGATTTTCTTTTTCTGACTTTTTGGTTAGAAATCCCAGAGCTATAGAGATGTTCTGGAGAGGCCTTTCCCTCCATGGTTATTCTTCTACCTGCCACTCCAGCAAACGAGAAATGACAACTGATTTCCAAATGTGTTCTTTTGGCAAAGGCAAAGTACAGCTGTACATGTGCCTTTTGGGGCAAAGTCCAAGTGAATGAGGATCCTCACAACAATGGCAGGGGGAAGAAATTTTTTCTCTGGATGTCTCAGGGCAGTCACATCCAGTTTTTAATGTCTCTGTATGGAAGTCTCACTTTAATGTAAAGAAGTAGCTGAACACCCATCCTTTGGCTAAGAAAAAAGGAATATTTCTTGCACCTTAATACAGGAATTATGATGAACATTCACTTTTCTTTCTGCAGTTCAAGCAAGTATTAGAAATCAAATCATGCAGAATGAGGCTGTTAGATCACTTCAGGGCTCTTGACTGGTTAATTAATTAGTACCAAAGCATTACAGGTTAATGACGTGCAGACAGATTCAGAAAAGTGTTTGGTCAGAGCAGTTTAATGCAATGTAGTTTTACCTTCCTAAACTGGAGGGAGAGAATCTGCTGCTTGATAAGCTAAGCAAAAAACAGCATAAAAACCATTAGAGAGAGAAGCACGGAAAGGAGCTGAAATAAACAAACCGTTACAGAGACATATTAATGATGAGTCATTTTGCAGAGGTCAGAGTTCCTATTAAAAGAAGGTACAGCTGCCTTAGGCTGCCTGCCAGGACGAGCAAGCCACATTGTCAATTGAAATCAAAGGCTGTAAAAATGAAATGGTCGTTAACAGCAGAGAATCAGTGTCAGGACATTTATACAAGTAGGTTTCCAAGAAGCAGCACCTTGAGCCTTCCATGCACCATCTGCAGCATTGTGCTCAAAGCAGGCAACTCCACCACAGGAGACGTCCAGCCCAACTCTCTGCTGGCAAGCAGCTGGCCTGAGCTGGGTGCCCTCTGTGCTTCCAAGGACAGCTCCTGGGAGAAGCTGAAAACTCTCTGATCACATTGCTTTCCAGCTTGCCAATCAAATCACTGAGGTCTGGCAAAACATTAAAATAAAATAACAGAAGTAGACTTTACAAGAATCTACAGGTTTTGCTTTCTTTGTGGAAAGATGTAGGAGCCTTAACCAATTCAAGGAACAAAATCAAACACGCAGGTCCTGCACAAGACATCTTGATGAGCTACTTACCAGTGGTCACCAGCTCTCCCAAAGGAGTCTTCAGGGAATCATGTCCTACCAAAGGGCCACATTGCTGGACTGTGGCAGCAGCCCCTTGCAAGCTGTAGGAAACAACCTCTGTGCATTGACCTGCAGCAGCCAGGAACAGTTCCTCAAACCCTGACTCACTCACATGGCAATCAAAAGTCTAAAACTAACAGAGACAAGCTAGTAAGCAGCATGTAAGCTCAGTGATTTAATTGCACTGAGGTACATGTTACGCCTATGCAACAACCTCGCCATACTTGGAAATGACTGCAGTATGGACATCCCCTCTGGGATGTACCAGGCCAGACTGCCACACCCCTACATGCAGAGAGATCAAACCTTTCCAGCCTCTGTGAACCACCAAAGGTCAGTGCCCTAGGATGGTGCTGCAGAAGACAGCAGAAAGAACCACATGGAGGGCCACCTGCAGGTGCACCTCTTCAGGTCTCCTACCCAAATGTGTGAGTCCCAGTCCTGTGGAAACCAGAAGGACTCCAAGTCTTGCCCTCAAAATGACCACAGAGAGACCCTGAAAACTGGCCCTGCCAACTGTACATTACACCTGTGCAGGCAGAACCTCCACATGAACACTGGGAAAAAAAAGTAATTCAGCTTGAAATCCTGACACTTTACACAAATAATTGCATATTTCCTTTGAGAAGAAAAATCTGAAGGGCTCACTGACTCTTCTCCTTCAGGAGAGCAAAGACGGCAGAAGCTTTGGACTGTTGCTCAGGAGCAGCTTTAACCCAACAAACATGGGTGGCACTTGGCCTTTTGGCAGCAGCTTCACCCTCTCCACCCCCAGCCACACACTCCTGGTCCATTCCCAGTGCCAAGTGCTGGTCATGCAGCCAAAGGATGTGCAGGTTGGGCGTGATCCAGCTGGGGAAATCAAGTGCTCACAGCAGCAGGCTGAAGATCACTCACCCACCTGATCCATCTTTCATGTGCTGTGCTGGTTTCTCTTTTCTTCATGGCTTCTTATGGGAGAAGCCAGACAGAGAAGCTTGTCCTTTGAGCTGTATCCTTCCACCTCCTGCAACATCCCTGTGAGCTCCATGCCCTTTCTGGCTCTGCCAGGCACAGCTTTGCATTACCTGCCTTACTGACCAGCACCTCACCTTGTCCTCAACACTCACAGACACCCTCAGAGTTTCTAGGGCTCAAATTGTACCTCACGCTGCTCTCACCCCATTCTGACCTCCTGGGGATCCAGGTTCCTCCTCCCACACTCCTTGCAGCACAACCACCCCAAGTGATCCCAGGGGTAGCTGTATCCCTGTGCTCTGGGCTGCCCCCAGGCACCTCTGACTGTCTGGAAACACAACTCACTGGTTTAACTTGTCTCAAAAAATTTTGCTTACCACTGCAAGGGAAAAACATCTTTTTACCCACCAGGAATACTAAAGACCTTCTTAAAAAGAACTTCCCAAATTCCTTACTAGCTAGAATGCTAGTGTAGGCAGTAGTGTGGTTTTAATCATGATTTCTTGCCTAAGACAAACAGGGATGTGTCTTGGCTTGGACGTAAAGAAAATAGCAAGAGTCAGAACAAAGGCTGCTTGTGCCATGAACCCATTGTGCTCATGGATGTGATCAAACAGTAAGCACTGACAGTGCTTTTTTTTTTAAATCCTCAGTATTAAGACAACATGGGCTTTATTCACTGCACATCCTGAGACAGTGCTGAACACTGAACTGAGGGTCTCTTGAGGGTCTCTCGATATTACCAGAAGAAAAAGGCCATCATGTATTAATTGAAGTTTAACCTCAATATGCTAAATTTGCTTTTCAGACTAGAGATTTAAGCCCCAGAGAGCATGATCAAATTGTGGATCCTGCAGCCAGCAGAGCCGTGCCTGCAGGCAGCTGGCGCTTCACTTCAATTACGTTCCAGCATATCCATGTAGAGCTGTGACAGCACAGCTACATCAGAACCCAATCTACCCTGCTGGAAACGTGGGGCTCCTGAGCAGGACAGCAGATACTCCAGCGTGCTTGCTCTGATCCTCTCTGGGACTGGGCTGTCTGTGCCCTGGGCTCCCCAAGGACTTAGCAGCACACACAGCACAGGGCTCTGCTAATGAATTGCAGCATCAGCAGTGGATGTGCTTCCCTCCAGCAAGCTCAGGGCTGTTACAGTTACTGGATAAAGGCAAATGCTTATGTTATCCTGAGGAACACATCTAAAGCACTGAATCAAGGCCTCAAGTATAACCCTTCCTTCTATTGGAGAAGTGGACTTCAAAAACATCTGCTCCAGGCCGTCCAGCACTGGTGGGATGAAGCCTCCTCAGGCACCTCCCATTAATGAAGAGAAGGTCAGCTTTTTAAAAGCTAGTTCTGAAAATACACAACTGTTCTCAAGTGCTGGACCATAGCACTATACCTCTCCACCACATCCCTTCTACCAGTCTCAGTTCTTTGTTAAATTTAATTTTATCATATGCTTCCAAGCTCCTTTGGCCATTTATCATCCTCTTAAAGGTTTTAGCCCTTCAACTACTCCTAATTTTCTTTGGAAGTGAAGACAGCCTTCGTCATTTTTCATACACTTGCCAAATTTCAGTCTTGCAAGGGCAGGAGGCAGAACTGTCAACACCACTCACATTTTTAACCACTCAAGTTGATGGTCTGGGCTGGCATCCACTGGCACCAAAAAGTTAACTGCTTGAAAAACATAGATTTTCAGTCTGGCACCTTTTTTAACCCTCTCATGCAATTATCCATGAAATTACTCTCTTTCTGTATTTCTTATCATTGAGATGATAAAGAAATCTTTCTCCTTCCAGTGCACTCCTCACATGGAAGTGAACAAGAGCTCAGGAGACCCTGAAATAGGCTTAACAGTGGCTCCATCCTCATATGGACAAGCACGTGGACTCAAGCTGCTAGAGCTGCAGCAGTGATCAATATTTTTCAGTGCTCTTCCACAGTGTGAAAATTGACCCACACAAGCTGTCCAGTGAAGGAAAAAAAGAGCAAAACGTGTCCATGACAGCAAAGCTGACAGGTCCAAGTTATGTTTTGAGGGAATCAGCATTGCACCAAAGCTCCTCAGGAAGCTCATGGAGAGCCTGGCAGCCTGTACATGCCAGGAGCTGGATAGAGGGACCGGCAATTTCCTACAGACATTCCCCCTCGCTGGCTCTCTGATCCCTGGCATTATTGGGCACGTTTTGCACATGCAGACTTCCAAGAGTAAGGTTTCCTATGAACTTGCCTGTCTTAAGGGTTAATACTACTTGAGACAAATACAAGCCACTCGGAATCTCGCCTCAGCTGTCAGCAGAGAACCCTTTTCAACGTTTAAAAGCAAATACTGAGGCTTTCATGTAGGCATGGCTGTGCTCACAGCTGCTTTCCTGCCACGTGTCCCGCTCCTTATCAAGCACTCCCTGCACACACAGAACGAGCGTGCTGGTGTTCATATACCATGGCAGGAGCTATCAGCAGGCCTGTGATAAAGCAGCTCTGAGTGCTGTGTTGCTGTACAAGACACATTGTTATTTCACAGACTGGAAAACAGATGTATTGAGTCTTTGCTTGTCAAGGTCACAGACCGAATCGATGTCAGAGATGCAGAAATGTGGCATTGTTTTCTGAAGGTAATTTACTTTTAGCTGAGATGAACATGGACTTGTGTGTAACAATTCAGGCTAGATTTCATTAACAGAGAAGGTGGAAAACAATAAATTAAGTTACACATTCCTGTATCATCCTCTGTAATGCTCTGAAGATGGCTCAGATTTGTGTATTTTAACTCTGAATTGTTGCTGCCTCTGTGGCCCAAATTAAACTTAGAAACACACCAAGGAATAAGAAATGGCCAAAAAAAAAAAAAAAAGCAAAGTAAATACTGGACAATGAGATGCCCAGGAAAGGTGACATCCTCCTGGCAGCTTACTATGCAGAGAAAAGGAAAAAAAAAAGAAAATCAAATTGCCTGTAACAGCCCTTCCATCTCCCTCTTCTTGGACCAGGCAATGCTGTGAAGTGTGAGACTGAGTCAGTGTGAGATAACAACCTCATTCACTCAAGATCTTCCTACCCCTTGTCCAAAGAGATGAAGGGTAGAGTAGGTTTTAATTCTATCTCCTGGGAACTGCCTCTGCTGTGGCATGAGAGGTGCCTTGTTTGGAGATAACCACACTCTGCCCTGCACACAATGGTGTCCCTGGCCTGGGAAACATCCCCTTTCAGGAGGTTTCCTGAGAAGAGCACAGTCCTCACATGTGATATACTCTGTATCTTTATAGTGGCCCTGAAGGGCATCAGCTCATCAGCCTACACACTCAACTCCATTCCAGGGGATATGGACATATGGAGAGGAGGCTATAGAAAGGGAGCTGAAAAATCTCCCTTTGGAATTGTTGAGGATTGTTATTCGGAGTGCACAACTGCTGAGAAGCCCCACTCAAAGCAGACACCTCTGTGCAGGGAGTTACAGCAATGGGAAACAGCCACCTCTGTCCTACAGGTCACAGGGTGTGGAGATGACTCATTGACGCCCTAAACTTTGCCTTTCCAGTAGGAACTGGCTGTCCCTCCTTCCAGAGTTTGAGACACTTCCATCCCACAAATCAAACTGACTGAGCGCTCTCAGCTGCCTCAGCTGGCATCTGACCAGGGGGTTACAGCACTCCTCGCCAAAAGCAAAGTCCCGCTGGACGTTACAGGTACCCAGCTGCTAAAGAGGGAACATGACTGAACTAAACCTGCTTTTCAGGAACCAAGGGCTCCTCAGCTTCCAGCACACTTTATTATAGCAACAGATCTTTCTCCTTCATTTGATATTATGTGCAAAGCAAGAGGGACAAGATTGGGAATGGTTTCCAGCCAGAAGAGCCAGGTGGCAAGGCCCTCTCCTGAGCTCAAGTGCCACCCTGAGCAGAGTTATCCAAGAAAAGATCAGAGGCAATGTCACTACACTCTATAAATATCTGTATATGATGTAGCTATGACAGTAGAAAGATACTCAAGCAAGGAAGCAATGCTCTAATGAGACTGAGGAGCAGACAGCTGCATTAGGTAAGAGGTGCAGATCACTTCCAGCAGAGGTTTGCCTAGCACTGAGATGAAGGTTTTATATAAAATTGCATCCCTCTGCACAATACACTCTCCAGACTTGCTTGCTCTTACAAAAAGGACGTCTAAAAAGATGTCTTGAGGGTTGTGGCCCATGAATGCAGCTAAGGTAGACCCTGAACAGGACTGACAGCTCCTCCTCTCACTTCGTGAAATAATTACTTGCTTGAAATAATTGCTTTGAGACATGACAGGTTTGTTTAAAAAAACCAACCCCAAGATAAAAAAAAATATTGTCAGCAGCCAGAGCAGAGGGCAAGTCACTGTGGCCATAAGCTGCTCCTGACACTGTTCAATATCAGGTATGTTAAAAGACCAGCAAAGGAAAGACACTGAGCTGTTTGCTCACATGGAAAATCCTGACAAAAGACTAGTTCCCAAGGGCACAAAGAGTAAATACCCTGAGTATTCTGTTTAATAAAAGGATGATGCTCTATCTATGGCCATTTTCAACACTTCTATTCTTCTGGCTTTCTTAGCACCACCTCTGGAAAATTCCACAAGCTAAAACCCAGAAAAATCATGTTCTGGTTACCTAATTAATATCCTTCAATTTACATGATATCCCTTTCCTCCAACAAGATGAGGGAGACCAAGTAAGACATCCAAACTTTCCTCAACATAGAATCACAGAATGGTTTGGGTTGGATAGGATCTTAAAGCTCATCTTGTTCCATCACCTGCCATGGGCAGGTGACCTAGACCAGGTTGCTCTAAGTCCTGTCCAACCCAGCCTGGAACACTTCCAGGGATGGGGCAGCCACAGCCTCCCTGGGCAACCTATGCCACGGCCTCAATACCCTCACAGGAAGAATTTAATCCTAATAGCCCAACTAGCCCTGCCCTCTGTCAGTTTGAAGCCATTCCCCCTTGTCCTGTCACTCCAAGCTCTTGTAAAGAGTCTCTCTCCATCCTTCTTTTAGGCTGCCTTCAGGTACTGGAAGGCCACAAATGGATTACCCAAAAGCTTCTCCAGGATGAACAATTCCAGCCTTCCCTCATAGCAGAGGTGCTCCATCCCTCTGACAACCTTGCTGCCTCCTCTGGACTCGTTCCAAGAGCTCCATTCCTGTGCTGGGATCTGCAGAGCAGAGTGTGCTCAATAAGTCAACCAAGAAGCAGGGATTTCCAGCCTCAGTTTCTTTTCTTAAAGATCTCTCCATGTCTTTGTGCACCTCTACCACATTACTACACTTTCTACTGCTTTAAGAATCAGTGAAGAGAACAGGCAAATATTTTAGTTAAACATAGTCTATATATACATATAAAGTCAGGAACAGAGGAAGATGAAAAAAAATGCCTTTTTCTTTGGATCAGAATATCCATTTTTGTTTCCTAACCACTACAGTAGCCTCCCACAGCAATTCAGTGTCTGCATCACTTGTCCCATTGCCTTTGTTAGCTTCAAACCCAGCAAATCCAAATCCATTCTGCGTTAAAGTGCTGCTCAATGTTATCTGCTGTTCTGCATGTTGCTCATCGTGCTTTTCAAGTTCTCCCAGGTAAGCTCTCCAGATGTTCCTGGATTTAATTAAAGTCATAATTGCTTTCTGAAAGTCTCCTTGCTACACCATTACACTAATTTGCTTCCCAGAATTGTTATGATACATTTTTTAATTACAACATAAAAAGCCACACTTCATTCAAGCCCTTGCCTTGCACTTTAGACAACAGTTTCCAAAAATCCCAGCTCAAGTCTTCAGCACTTGTAGGGCTTTGCAGGGAACCAGACTTCTATATGCCTCCTCCCTAACTCATTAGGGAACCTAGAAGTTGCCATGAACTCAGGGAAAGGTCAATTTTGCCATTTAGTGATTATTTAGTCACTGCTTCTTACAACAGAAGGGGCAGACAGTGGATTTAAGAGACAAAATTAAATTGCCTTGCCACAGGCTTTGACAATCATGTACCTAAGTGGTTGGAAAAATTATTGGAGAATTTGTGGAAATTGAATGTGCTGCTGATTTAACTGGAGCAGCAGAGTCCCTTTGCCAGCACCGGGCTCCCACGGATGGAAATTGGGGTGCAGCCATGGCAGCACTAGGTTGAAAAGCTCAAAAGGTTCAGGGCTCAGAGCTCTGTAGCCATGGGCCAGATTTACCATGCCTGAGCCACAGCCTCAAGTGGTGGTACAGCCATAATACACCAGGAGCACTGCCTGCAGGGGTGCTGCAATGCTCCTTGCTTCCCCAACAGAGGAAACTTCAGGAATCCAGCTGGGAATACTGAAGGTATTTCTAGCGGGATGGATGAACTCTCCTTTACGGTTAAACTGATTAAAGCTGCACTTTGAGAGTAGTCAAGAAAAATAAAAGTTAAGCTGTAGGCAATCCAAACACCTCGACACCTTCTTTATTAAAACCTCTCTCTGCTTGTAATCCGCAGAATGGAGCCACTGGGCTCAGTTAGAGATTTCCAGTCCATGGTACGATCTGAGGCCGCAGGCTGTGGACCCTGCATGGACATTTGGTGGTGCTGAAGATGTCACTGTGTGCGGCCAGTCTGCGATTAGCTCACACCCCAGCATGACATGATACCACCACAGAGGAACTGAATTTAGGCAACTTCACTTTGGCGTTACCCCAGTTTTAACACCTGACTTCCAAGCAGAACTTTTTTATCTCTTTTCGTCCTGCATTTATTTTTATGAATGTCTGACTCCTTGACGCATCAATGCTTGACACGCTGGAAATGGATTATTTATAAACCATCAGCAGGGAAGAGGCACACTCATTTGGAGAGCTCATAGACTGAAGAGCATTCCCAGTGAATTCAAAGCAATTTCAAGGCTTTTTTGAGTGCCTCACACAATCACTGACACCTTGGGCGCTGCTGGCACCTCATCCTGTAATTCTGTGTTTGCTAACCTCCATCAGGCTCAGCTGACAGCATGCTTATCATACCTTCCCCCTGCGAACAAAGCCTTATTCCTACCCCAGACCCTGTGCTGGAGGCCATTCCTGACCCAGGAATGCTGATCTCATTGCTGCTCAGCCCCTATCTACAGTGTAGAAATGCCTTTTTGACAATAAGATAAGGCACCCGCGCACAGAGCCCAGCGGGCCCCTCGCTCTGTCTGGTGAGGCACTTCACTACAATGAAGGCAGGAAGGTCAGTGCTGTTCCCAGAGACACTGGTGTTTGTCAGGATTTCATAAGGACAGCTTGGACTGAGACTTCCCTGGGGTCTGCAGCTTTCTCATGAGGGGAAGAGAAGAAGCAGCACCTATTAGTCTCTGGTCTCTGGTGACCAGCGACAGGACCTGAGGGACCAGCATGAAGCTGTACAAGGGGGGTTAAAATAGATTATAGATTATTGGATACTCAGAAAGGGTTCTTCACTCAGAAGGTGGTGGGTCACCAGAACAGGCTCCACAGGGCAGCAGTCATGGCCCCAAGGCTGCCAGGGTTCCAGCAGTGTTTGGACAACCAGCTCAGGCGCAGCATGGGATTGATGGGGTGTCCTGTGCATGGCCAGGAGCTGGTCTCGATGATCCTTGTGGATAGGACATTCCGTGATTCTATTCTATGATTCCCCCACCGCTTCACACACCCGCTCAGCCACACACAATGTGCCATGTCCACACCGCCAGCTCTCTTTGGGGAGGCGAGGGACTGGTCTACGGCACACACCAGCTCCTCTGGAGAGCCCGAGCCATCGCTTGGTTCTCTCCCCTGGAGCAGCTCCCCGGGGACGGCCAGGCCCGTTGGCTACACCCCTTCCAGCCGGCCGGCCCCGCGCTCCCTCCGAGGCCTCACGGCTTGGGTGAGGGCCAGCCCGCCCTCCCCGCTGCACCCGCGGCCGGCCCGGCCAGCCTCCCCCGCGCCTCCGTCCCCCGCCTGTCGCCGGCGTGTCCCCCGGCAGCCCCGCGCCCGCTGTCACCCGCACCCACGGCAGCGGCCAGCTCGGGGACAGCACCCACAGCAGCGCCTTCCCCTGGGCCGGCGCTCACCTGTTCTGGGGCCGGATGCCCAGCAGGTAACTCCGTCGGTCCGGCCGCGAGGCCCAGGCCGCGCTCTCGGCCTCCTCCGCCCCGTCGATGTGGCTCGTTCCCCGCCCGTAGAGGCCCGCGAGGGCCCTGCGGGTCGAGCTCATGGCCGGAGTGCGGCTGCCCTGCCCCGCGGCCGTCGCTGCCCTCCCCGTCACTCACGGCCGCCGTTTATAGACCCTCCGCACATGCCGCTGTCAATCGTGACGCGGCGGCCGCTGCCCGGCCTCCCCGGGCCGGCTGCCCGGCCTCCTCCTCCTCCTCCTCCGCTTGCCATCGAGTCCAGCTTTTGAGGAAGAAGTGAGCTTTTCCTTATAATAACCGTCTCACCACACACCTCAGAGATCTCTCTGAGGATTTCTCACACCTCAAAGATCTCTCTGGTGACCACTGACAGCACCCAGTGGTACAGCGTTGAAGTTGTGTCAGGTTTTCGCTGGATATCAGGAAAAGGTTCTTCCCCAGGAGATGGTCGGGCACTGGACACACTCTGCAGGCAATGGTCGTGGCCCCAAGGCTGCCAGAGCTCCGGCAGCTTTTGGACAACGCTCTCAGGCACAATGTGGGGCTGTTGGGCTGTGCGGGGCCAGAAGTTGGACTCCGTGGTCCTTGTGGGTCCCTTCCAGCTCAGGTTATTCTGTGATCTCTCAGGATCAGCTCCAAATCCCCCACTTCCTTGCAGGCACAAGGCTCCCACCATGGCTGGCTGCACCACTCAGCATGGGCATGGCAGTCACATCCTCACATCACGGTCTCATGACTTGGCAGCCTGTTTTTTTACCCCAGAGTGCCCAAGAGAAGGTCTGTGATGGTATTTATTCAGTCTCCGTAAAAAAAGACAGCACAAAAGAGAGATGTAAAAGGTGGATACATGTCACAAACAGTTACTAGCAGTGATTTAATACCAAATGAAAATGTAATGAGTAATAAAATGGACTTATTTTCTTGTTCTACCTTTCTCTTGCCTGTCAAGTTGTTGCATGATGTGCTGCACACATGTCACCGGTGGCACCACATCCCTCCAGCAGTGGAATGATGGATGGAGCAGATTCACTGTGGATTAGCTGCCTGCCCATGGCTGCACAGCAGTGATTGCAGCAGGAGCAGGGAAATTATGGCAAATTGCTCCATTCCAGGAAATACAACATGATTAGAGCTGATCCTCCTGGGGCAGGAGAGGCAGCAGATGTGGCAGCAAGCAGCAGGACAGGTGATGGATCAGGTGGTGCAGGATGTCCCTGATTCCTTTTCCTCAGCAAATACTGTGATTTGGAATGTGACTTTGGGTAGGGACTGGCACCAGGGTATGCACAGACACACAGAGTATGTGCATCACCTGTACAGGTGACACAACAGCGGCAGATGATCACATTATCAGGCATGAAGATTGCAGGTTTTGTAATACCAGAGAGGATATTTGATCTTGACAAATGCAAAGGAGATGGACCTGCTAAGACATTTGGATGTGGTCCTAGGAAATATGGAGAAGGGTGGTCCCAGAGGGCTGACTGAAGGCCTCACCTTCACCAGGCAGTGAAACAGCAGATGAAATTGCATAAAACAAATGGAACATGATCCATGGGGGAAACCACAATACTCATTTTCAATAGGCAGCAGTGAGCTCTGTGTGAGCTAAATGTCACTTAGAAATAATTCATCTCAAACAGAAAATGGCAGACCCCAAAAAAACCCCAACAGAACTCAGAGAAGGGCAGCAAGGATGAGCCAAGGTCCAGGCTGGCTGCTGCATGAAGGGTAACAGTGTGGACTGGAACTCTTCAGCCTGGAAAAAGCTACTGAGGTGCCCATGACTGAGGAATACACAGCTGAGAGGGGCAAGGAGAAAAAGTCAAATTAGCAGGTGGCAAAATAAGTGAAAGGGAGATGCTTCCTCCCTCCCCTTGGCATTAGGCTACTCCCACACATGGCTGTGGCTGTTCAGTGTCAACAGGGATTAATAAAATCCACAGGACAAATCTGTGGAAAGAAAATCTCCTGAGGTTTATGCAGTATGAAGATATTACCTTCAGTTCAAGAAATGTTTGAGCTGCATAAGAATATTCAGTGTGTGCATGCCCTGATCTCACACCCTTTGCTCTGCTCTGGCTGCTGCCCAAATGTGGGAGGCAGGATGCTGGGCTGGGAGGACCCAAGCTGGCATTCTCCTGATCCCATGCCTTTCTGTGGAAAGAGAAAGAGGATTTTCAGGTCCCACAACTTTAGGAAACCTGAAATCCCAACATATGAATTACACATTATTTTAGCATGAGCCCAGTCTCTTGGCATATTGATCTGAGAGAACAGAGCCCAGACCAGCTAAGAAGGGTGTCCAGTACAGGTAGGTTTCTGCTTTGGGCCTGGAACCCTGTCTGGTTTCAGATTCCCAAATACAGGAAAGACACTAATATGATGGATCAAGTCCAGTGAAGGCCACCAAAAAGACTGAAGTAGCTCAGACACCTAACATAGGAGAAGAGGATGAGAGAAACTGGGATTTAGGCTTTAGGGAAAGGCTAAATGGAGACCTCCTTGTTTTCTTCACTACCTCACAGGAGGGCACAGACTCAGAGGTGCAGAGTGATGGAATGAGAGGCCAAAATGCGAATGGCAAGGAGGAAAGTTCTGATAAGATATTAGGAAAATTACTTGCCCTGTAAAGGGAATCAAGCAGTACCACAGGGACCCAAGAGACATCACCATTCTGTGAGACCGTTGTCTGTGGATGGGACAGGGTGCTGAGCAGCTGATTGACATCCTGCTCAGAGTGGGGGGCTGGACCAGAGGCCCCCCCAGAGCTCCCTTTCCATCCTGGTCATGTCATGGTTTGGTGCTGCACCCCATCAGTGGAGAGAAGCCTGGATGGTGAGTGCAGGTTTAGCTCAGATGTGACAAGAAAGAGCCTGCTGTGGTGTTTGATCCTCCCCCCGATGTGCAGGGCTTATATTCCTTTTCTGCCCTTTCAAGCTCTGAATGTTTTTTGTGCCTGTTGCCTGCTGAGACAGCTTCCTCTCACAGCATCTGCTCTCCCGTCAGTCTGCTCAGAGAGTGACAGTGCCCTCTGCTCCTGGCTCCGGGGGAAACGCGTTCAGCTGCTGGAGCCTGAGCCAGCCACAAACGAGGCTTCAGACCTCGTTAGCAAAGCTTTCTTCCTCTGCCTGCAAATCCAGCACCGACTCACACAGTCACAGATGTTTTCTCACTCCTCTTGCACAATTTATCCTTCCCTTTCCCATCCTGCACCCTTAAGTTCCTCCCTTTCTAAAATGACAGGCTTCTTCCTGCACTCCAACAATAAGCAATAAGCTCTCACTCTGGTTCTTCCCCAAATATTAATGGGTGGTGCCAGGGCAGGGCTCTGGCAGAGGATGAGCACAATGGGCTTCCTGAGGGGGTATTTTGAGGAGGATTCTTTCTCTCAAGCCTGGAGAAACAGTCCACAGGGAACACAGCAACCTCTAGCTGTTTGAAGAGATTCTGCATCAGCCAGAAGTGTCATCTTTAGCTATGGGAGAGTGCTGGGGTTAATTTAATGATCATTTTTATTAGCTATGTGTGTCGCATAGATAATAACTCTGCAGGATAGATGTGCCACAGAGCTGCTGCCACATACTCAGCCAGAACCTTAATTTTCAATCTTTTATAGATATATTTCCAAATGCCTAGCTGGACCCTGGAGAAAATAGGAAAAAGAAGGGTCTGTGTGATCTCAGACAGCTGGGGAGATGAGCACAAAGGAAGGTCCTGTGCTATGCATCACCTTTTACTGTATCCATGGAAGGAGAGGACCAGTCCTTGTTGGAGCAGGGATTGCTCTGGGTCAGATTGAGTGGACAGGGTATAACAGGTTTTCCTGCCTTTGCAGTGTAACTATCCCATTCTGCACAAAGGAAAGGACATGGAGGGAGAAAGTCTTTCCTCCATCCAGCAGTTGTGTTGGGTTTGGCTTTTTTCTACCACCTTCCTCCCCATCTGTTATAAAAAAAGTAAAAAAATAAGTATAAAAAAAGTAAAGCAGCAGTTAGAGGTGCATCCTTCAGCCTTGCTTAGTCCCTCTGGCCCTAAGGCACAGCTCAGCCCTGCCCTGGGCTCCATAGGGCATGGATCCCTGAGCACTCAGCCACAACTGCTTCTCTCTGCCATCCTGATGCCCCTGTTTGTGCCCTTCCATGCTGCCTCCTGAGAAAGACATCCCTTATGGCCTCGCTTTTCCTTGGTCAGCCCATAGCTACAGGATAGAGAAATTTCAGCAGCAGAGTGAAAGTCTCTCACAGCCTCTTCTCTAACTGGTCCATGGTCCCCCTCATGCTGAAGTCCTGGTCCCCATCTGGCACCATGGGAGCCTGCTTCCTAGGACTATTAACACAGGGAGAAGCCAGCCAGATGCAAATCTGTCTGCCCTGAGTTCATTCCTCCAAGCTTTTTGTCACACTCCCTTCCCAGTCACTTTGGAAGTGACTTTGGAAAGTTCTTTGGGAATGACAATCAGTCACTCCCTGGCCACCCTCTGTCCTCCCTAGCCACCACTTCCAGCTAGTTTCCTTGTAGTCCTGATGCCTCTGGAAAGGTGATGAGTTTTGGATTAATGAGCCTGACCTTGCCCTAACCTTGCAAGCGCAAGTCTCGGCACAGCGCTGTGGAATCCTCCGTGTGTCCCTTTTTTCCCAGAGGGGCTTGTGCAACCTCCAGAGGGCTGGCCCAGCGCCACTTCCCCTGGGGCGCTGGTGATGCCCGGCCCAGCTGGCGGGGACTTCTCGGAGGAAGGGGGTTCCGCACACCCACCCTGGGAGTGCTGGCTCCACCATGAACCTTTCGGGCCGTGGTCCCCAGGAGAGACGTGAGTGTGGCCGGGGAGCCTGGAGGGTGAGGGCGGTGGGCATGGGGGGTGTGGGCAGGGAGCAAGAGTGGCTGAGGGGATGAGAGCGTGGGGGGACGGACAAGGCCACCTGTGCGGACACGGTGAGGACACCCGTGGGGATATGGGTGAGTATACCCAGCAGGGGGTGGAGGACATCTGTGAGGAGAGGGGCAAGTAGACCTGTGTGGAGTGGAGGGGGGACTATGGGGAGAAGGGAAGGACACTCCTGCTAAGTAGATGATGTCACCAGCCAGAATGGGGACAAGGACCCCTGTGGCGAAGGGGCAAGGACGATTGTGGGGATTGGGTGAGGTCACCAGTGGGAACGGGGGTAAAAACTCCCGTGGGGAAGGGGTGAGGATATTTGTGGGATGTGGACAAGTACGCCTGCAACGGGGGGAGCGGGCTGGTGGGGACAGGGACGGGACGACGACACACTGTAGGGAGGAGGGAAGGACACCCGTGTGAATGAGGGTGAGGTCAGCAGTGGCGGTGGGGAGGCCACCTGTAAGGAGTGTGGGAGGGGGGCGAAGTCACCAGCGGGGGTGGGCGTGAGGACACCCCTGGGGAGGGGGAGAGGTCACTCGGGGGCATGCGGGCAGCCTCGGCATCCTGGCGAGGGGCGCGTCCTGCACCGTTCCCGTCGGAGCGGGCCAGACATGCGGAGCCGGTCCGTGCGGGTCCGGTCCATACGGAGCCAGTCCGGTCCGTGCCGGTCCGGTCCGTGCGGGGCCGGTCCGTGCGGTGTGGCCGCAGCCCCGGCGCGTGGCGGCGCCGCCCCCGGTGGCGGCGGGCGCGGGGCGGGCCGGGAGCGCGGAAGTGCGGGG